>NC_084622.1:23723543-23943543 GCF_033978795.1 Nerophis ophidion
TTGTCTGTCCCCATCATGGCTTGTGGTGGCCGCACCTTTGGGGATGGAATGTACTGACAGTGCTGCTCATGGGCTGCAAGAGGTGCTGGGACCTTGCAGGGATATAGATGGACACCTGGGACACTTCATTCTACAACCATAGGACAAACCTGTCATGGTTGCTGTTCCGTAACTTTTTTTTATTTTTTTTTTCCTGTTTTTGGAGTTTTGAGGACATGTCAGCGCCCCCTGCAGGTTGTTGCGCTCTCCGCTTGTAAATGCTCCTTCGTGTGTGTGAAACACAGCAGCTGCCTTCTCCACGGAGGACGTGGACGTTCAAGGCGCTGATCAAAGTCACATGAAGACACCCACGTGTCAGCATCTAAAAAGACAAAGGCAGTTCTAGTGCTGTGGGCTTGAAAAGGGTTGGGGGTGGGGGGGACAATCGTGTCCCGAAAATGCTTATTGTGTTCAGACTTATTTTATCCTAGAAAATTATAAACTGTATTGTTTATTTGAATAAATGTCATGAGAAACCTGAGTCCTTATATCCAAGTGTCCAATCCGAGTGTCCTTATACACTTTTTTACCTCATTTTAAAATGTCATGTAATTGCAGTAAATGTATGTACGTAAATTAAAGTGCATAAAAAGCTACGGCATACATATTTCTGTCCAAGTATTGACAGTAAATTCTGGGGAAAAATATGCTAAATATAATTGCAAGTATTTTTAGCGTAGTGTAATCAACTTTGATATACGTTAGGTCAGGGAAAAAACAAGCTGTTTACTCCCTACAAGCCTGTTTCGCTCGTTTTCCTGCTCTTCAGTGGATTTTATTGTGGTTAGAGTGTCCACCCTGAGGATCGGTAGGTCGGGAGTTCAAATCCCGGCCGAGTCATACCAAAGACTATAAAAATAAGACCCATTACCTCACTGCTTGGAGGTTAAATCACCAAAATGATTCCCGAGTGTGGCCACCGCTGCTGCTCACTGCTCCCCTCATCTCCCAGGGAGTGAAACAAGGGGATGGGTCAAATGCAGAGAGTTATTTCAACACCTAGTGTGTGTGTACTTTAACTTTATATCATAAAATCCCCCGAAGAGCAGGGAAACTTGCGAAACAGGCTTGTAGGGATGAAAAAGCCTAACGAATAAACCACAGAATATCGATGGGAAAATGCATTTTTAGACAATATTATTTTTCCTGAGCAGCTAGGAGACCCCGAGAGTAACAGCGGTAGATAATGGAGTAGAAATAAGAGATTAGAAATAATAAATATATACTGTATATACATATGAAAATAGGTTATACTTGTATAGCGCTTTTCTACCTACAGGGTACAAAGCGCTTTGACAGTATTTCCACATTCACCCATTCACACACACATTCACACACTGATGGCGGGAGCTGCCATGGAAGGCGCTCACCAGCACCCATCAGGAGCAAGGGTGAAGTGTTTTGCTTAAGGACACAACGGACGTGACGAGGTTGGTAGAAGGTGAGGATCGAACCAGGAACCCTCAGTTTGCTGGCACATATAAATATATATATATATATATATATTTATTTAACTTGGGACTTCCCGTGGTCCAGACTTTGGACGCTGGTGGGCTGGTTTATAACAAGGGGAATGGTCATTTCAACATTTTCTACCAATATTTATTCCCAACGTCTTTACAATATCCATCCATCCATTTTCTACCGCTTATTCCCTTTCGGGGTCGCGGGGGGCGCTGGCGCCTATCTCAGCTACAATCGGGCGGAAGGCAGGGTACACCCTGGACAAGTCGCCACCTCATCGCAGGGCCAACACAGATAGACAACATTCACACTCACATTCACACACTAGGGCCAATTTAGTGTTGCCAATCAACCTATCCCCAGGTGCATGTCTTTGGAAGTGGGAGGAAGCCGGAGTACCCGGAGGGAACCCACGCATTCACGGGGAGAACATGCAAACTCCACACAGAAAGATCCCCAGCCTGGATTTGAACCCAGGACTGCAGGAGCTTCGTATTGTGAGGCAGACGCACTAACCCCTCTGCCACCGTGAAGCCCCTTCATAAAACTAGTTATTTACAACGTGATTTGCTAACAAGTTTTTGATTGTGGTTTACTGTGCTGTAGAACCACATGGTATCAGAGGCTTTTCTGAAGTTCTATCCATCCATTTTCTACCGCATATTCCCCTTAGGGGTCGCTGATGCCTATCTCAGCTACAATCGGGCGGAAGGCGGCGTACACCCTGGACAAGTCGTCATCTGAAGTTCTAATTGTGCAATATAAGTTAAGCAGTATTTAGGATGCAGTGCAATTCAATAAATATGAAGAGCCATATTGTTTAATATTTCGCATATCAAAATATATCTTTTTTTTTCTAGTCGTGTGTTACACACATTGCCCGTTTTTGTACCGTGCATATTTCGTATATTCCGCTCTACCCCGGTATTGAGCACTAAACCACAGAATATTGATGAGAAAATGCATTTTTAGACAATATGATTTGCCTGAGTGGCTAGAACACACCGAGAGTAACAAGGAGTAGACAATGGAGTAGAAAAAACAAATTAAAAATAAATTACCATTAAAAAATACATATATACATATACATACATATGCTATTTAAAATTTCGCATATTAAAATATATCTTTTTTTTTTTCTAGTTGTGTACATTTTTTGCTCTCGTACTGGTCTGCATCAAGTCAGTTTTCATACTAGTTTACGGTTACTCTGCAATACACACATTGACCGCAAGAGAGCGACAGCGAGCCTATCAACAAGGCGCTTCCAGGACGTCAATTTAGAAACCGCTGCGCAGAGCAGGGATGACCACGCCCCGCGCTCATCGGAGCTCATCTGATTGGTCGCTGCAAATCCCTTCTTCTTCTTCTGGCTGCTCTCGCTGATTTCTCATGCAGTGCTAGTGCGCCACTTTCCCCCCTATCAGTAGCTGAGGGAAAATGAATGCCTGTCTTGTTTAGGACACTTGCTGAAGGAAGGAAGCATTCTTAAGGTAAAAATGTGATGAAAAGTTTTTTAACAAAAATGGTTTACTGACACCACACTGGAGACAAGAGCCAATAAAGCATTGTACCGTTCATTCAATGTAAAATTGGCCTTTTTGTCAATGTTAAAGAATATTTGAAAAATGGACTCAAGTACTGCGATGAGGTGGCGACTTGTCCAGGGTGTACCTCGCCTTCCGCCCGATTGTAGCTGAGATAGGAACTAGCGCCCCCCGCCACCCCAAAGTGAATAAGTTGCAGGAAAATGGATTGATGGATGGATGGAGTCAAGTATACCTGATGGCAACATGCATCAGATTTAATGTAATCCTTCAACCTCTTGTTCCGGCCTCAAAATGTTTGGATGTACAGGTTTTGTATGATGTAGACCAGGGGTCACCAACGCGTTGCCCGCGGGCACCAGGTAGCCCGTAAGGACCAGATGAGTCGCCCGCTTGCCTGTTCTAAAATAGCTCAAATAGCAGCACTTACCAGTGAGCTGCTTCTATTTTTTAAATTTTATTTATTTACTTGCAAGCTGGTCTCGCTTTGCTCGACATTTTTAATTCTAAGAGAGACAAAACTCAAATAGAATTTGAAAATCCAAGAAAATATTTTAAAGACTTGGTCTTCACTTGTTTAAATAAATCCATTTATTTTTTTACTTTGCTTCTTATAACTTTCAGAAAGACAATTTTATGGAAAAAATACAACCTTAAAAATTTTGGGGGGATTTTTAAACACATATACCTTTTTACCTTTTAAATTCCTTTCTCTTCTTTCCTGACAATTTAAATCAATGTCCAAGTAAATTACTTTTTTTATTGTAAAAAATAATAAATTCATTTTAATCTAATTCTTCATTTTAGCGTCTGTTTTTTCGACGAAGAATATTTGTGAAATATTTCTTCAAACTATTTATGATTAAAATTCAAATTAAAATCCAATTTAAATCTTATTTCAAAGTATTTTGAATTCCTTAGAAAATTTTTGTTCTGGAAAATGTAGAAGAAATAATGATTTGTCCTTGTTAGAAATATAGCTTGGTCCAATTTGTTACATATTCTAACAAAGTGCGGATTGGATTTTATTTAAAATATGTCATCAAAATTTTAAAATTAATCTTAATTAGGAAAAATTACTAAAGATGTTCCATAAATTATTTTAAATTTTTTTTAAAAAGATTCGAATTAGTTAGTTTTTCTCTTAATTTTTTTCAGTTGAATTTTGAATTTGAAAGAGTCGAAATTGAAGATAAACTATGTTTCAAAATTTAATTTTCATTTTTTTCGTGTTTTCTCCTCTTTTAAACCAATCAGTTTAGTGTTTTTTTCATCTTTTATCCCCTACAAAAAACTTTCCGTAAAAGGAAAAAAAACATACGACGGAATGACGGACAGAAATACCCATTTTTTATATATATAGATTTATTTATTAAAGGCAAATTGAGCAAATTGGCTATTTCTGGCAATTTATTTAAGTGTGTATCAAACTGGTAGTCCTTCGCATTAATCAGTACCCAAGAAGTAGCTCTTGGTTTCAAAAAGGTTGGTGACCCCGGATGTAGATATTACTTAACACTATTTACCCACTTGTGCATGTTGCCATCAGTGTAGCCCGTGGGGTCAGCAACCAGCAGCTCCAGAGCCACATGCGGCTCTTCAGCGGCGCCCTGGTTCCTCCATGGAGCTTTTTCAAAAATGTATGGAAATGGGAAAGAATGAGGTCAAAAATATGTTTTTTTGTGGTAGTATGGTTCTGTAGGAGGACACACACGACACAAAACATCCTAATTGTTAGAAAGCCCATTGTTTAATATTTTTGTGTGTATGCTTCGCTGATGAGAGTATTTGGCGAGCGCCGTTTTGTCCTTCTAATTTCAGCGGCCCTTGAACTCACCGTTGTGTGGACTGTGACTCAACAGTTTGTTTACATGTACAACTTTCTCCGACGCTGTCACAGAAAGACGCGTTCAACGCCACTCCTGCTTTGTCTCGTTTTGTCCGCCAAACGTTTTATACTGTGCGTGAATGCACAAAGGTGAGCTTTATTGATGTCATTTACTTGTTTGGAGTGCTAATCAGGCATATTTGGTCACTGCATGACTACAAGCTAATAGATGCTAACATGCTATTTGGGCTAGCTGTATGTACATATTGCATCATTATGTCTCGTTTGTAGGTATATTTATTTCCTTTACTTATGTCCTCTGTGTATTTACTTTATTTTTCCATGTCTCCTGACACATTATCTGTATGTAATATTGGCTGCATTTCTGATTGTTGTTTGTGTGCCACGTTGTTCCAGACCACAGCAAACGTTACCGAGCTTGCCAAAGATTGTAATAAATCCATTAGAAGAAGACAGCCTGCCGTTTTCTTTATCTTGGACACACACATCTATTCCTTTGGCCATTCTAAGACAGTCATTTCCAGGAGTTATCTGACCCTCTGAGAAGTTTTACTATTGTTTTCCAATGTTGTGTGGTTAATTATAATTATGTATAATTTTCTGATATGACTGGAAGTAGCATATTAGGTTAAAGTTAAAGTACCCATGATTGTCACACGCACACCAGGTGTGGCAGAATTATTCTCTGCATTTGACCCATCACCCTTGATCACCCCCTGGGAGGTGAAAGGAGCAGTGAGCAGCAGCGGGGGCCGCACCCGGGAATAATTTTGGGGGATTTAACCCCCAATTCCAACCCTTGATGCTGAGTATCAAGCAGGGAGGTAACTGGTCCCATAGTTATAGTCTCTGGTATGACTCGGCCGGGGTTTGAACTCACGACCTACCGATGACAGGGTGTTTGTACTTGATCACAGAAACCTTCGGAGGATTATTCTACTAAGGTCAACAGTGCAAACGTCTATCCTGGCTGGTCCAGAGAGGGGGTTTACGATCCAAAGACATTGATGAACTTATGGGACAACAGCAGTTGGGTCTTATGAAAGATAATAAAGACATTAGCAACATTTGGTAGGAAGCGCGACAGATAGGGGCAGAGGATAGGGGTCACAGGTCACCCGACTCAAACTGACCACAGGAATAATGGCAAGGAAATATAGACTGGCCGGCACCAAGACTGGATCCACAAAGAGTGAGGGTCTGCAGGATGGTATTTAAGGGACAGTTGTCCCACAGGACAGCAGAAGAGATCTGGTCCAATTCTTCTTTCTGCAGGTCCCGTCTGGGACTCGCTGAAACAAATAAAGCTTTTGGTTCGACGATTCCTCTTGGTGTCTTCTTCTTCTCATCACGCAGCACACAGTCACTCTGTCCTGGGAGAGTGACACAATCGACCAATATACAACAGTTGTAAAAATGTGTAGAATAAATATTACATTTCAACATTTATGTCGCTGTGATGAGGTGGCGACTTGTCCAGGGTGTAATCGCCTTCCGCTCGTATGCAGCAGTTATAGGCTCCAGCACCCCCCGCGACCCCGAACGGGACAAGCGGTAGGAAATGGATGGATGGACGGAACATTTCTGTCAACGAAGATTTGCGTTTTGAAAGTAGGCAAATATAACTAATTAGTCACTTACATCATTTGTTGCAATCTATATAACACTTATATAAGTATTATTTTTTTGTGGCTCCAGACAGATTACTTTTTTGTATTTGTGGTCCAATATGGCTCTTTCAATATTTTGTGTTGCAACCCCTGGTGTAACCAAATAAACTCTATGTATTGTGAAAACATCATTCTGGTGTGTGTGTGTGTGCGTGTTCATTATCCATCCATCCATTTTCTAGCGCTTGTCCCTTTTGGGGTTGCGGTGGGTGATGGAGCCTATCTCAGCTGCATTTGGGCGGAAGGCGGGGTACACCCTGGACAAGTCGCCACCTCATCGTTATAGTTTGGCTCAGCACGCATTTCTTCCTAATGTCACAATTGAGACCGCATAGAATTATAATGTATACATGTAGATTGGAGACGTAGTTCCAATTGTCCGCCGTTCTATAGTTTTTGTTGTAGAGATCATCATAGAGATCTCTGGGAGAAACTACAGATTTCGGCCGATTTGCAAGTTACGCAGGTAATCTAGGGCTGGGGGATATATCGATATACTCGATATATTGCGGGTTTGTCTGTGTGCGATATAGAAAATGACTATATCGTGATATTTGAGTATACGTTCTCACGCAGTTGCTTGTAGCTACAGGCATTACACTACAGGTTCTTCCCACTCTTGTCTCTCCTTCTCACAGAGACATAAAACAAGCGCACTTTTTGACATACATCACATAATGTCCCGCGTGCAACGTCATACATCCTCGCGGAGCAGAGAGGTAGCGGCATGGGTAACTGAAAGTATAAGTCTCTACCTTATGTCAAAAATTTTGATTGATGGGGTGAAGGGGGCGGGGCTAAGGGGAACCGTGTCAGGGGGCGGGGCTTAACCAGGAAGTGTGCGGAGCTTAACCCGGAAGGGGGTGTGGTTACGACAGGAAGGGGCGTTGTTAAGACCGGAAGAGGATGGTGCTTAACCCGGGCGGGAGTGTGGTTAATACCAGAAGGGGCGTGGTTACGACCACAAGAGGGCGGAGCTTAACCCGGAAGGGGTGTGGTTAAGACCAGAAGAGGGAGTGGTTAAGACCGGAAAAGGGCGGGACTTAAGCCGGAAGGACCTAAGACCGTAAAGGGGCGTGGTCAAGAGGGAACAAAGGGGGGTTTAGTGTGACAGCCATCTGTTCGACCCCAGGTCAATTTTGTGGAATGTTGTATTTTTGGATTTGATTGATAGGTGCGGTAAAATATAGGAAAAATATGGATTGAATGGATGAGGTCAGCCATCTGTTTGACCAGGGTGCAATGGTGTATTGTTGGATAGGATTGGTAGGTGTGAATGCGGAGGGGGATATGATGAGGGGTGTAAGTTACAAAGTGAGTCAGTATTTGGAAAATGAATATGAATGACATTTGACCAACATCTACCCTTTGAGCCACCCAACGCACACACGCACACACATGCAAACGGGGGTTACAAAGGGGGGTGTAAAGGTTAGGCGTTATTTGGAACTTTATACATTAGAGTAAAGACATTGTTCGATTCAGCCGTGATTAGCGAAGCCTGTTTCCATCCATAGAAATAATACAACTTACTTCGACGCCCCGCAGAAAAGTAGAGTGTTTCTGAGACGTACTCAGATGCCTCCGCCTGAGTCTTTGCGTGAGAAAGTGTGCTTGGAAGCTTACAGGATGGATGGATCTTTTGGATACGTTTTCAGATACGAGACGGGAGATATCTGCTCTTTCCAGCTAAAAGACAGAAGAGACGGAAGCATGAACATTGTTGAATATAAATCAGTCCTTTAAGCCCCCAACTCACTCACACACACACACACACGCACACACACACACACACACACACACACACACACACACACACACACACACACACACACACACGCACACACGCACACAATGGTGCTTGAGAATGACATCTGGCCGACATCTGACAGATATCAGTCCTTTGAGCATCCAAGGTATGTGCACGGTTTAATTGTTGTTTGAAACTTTATACGTTTATGATTGTCCGGAAGAGCATCTTCCTTCAGATTTAGTTATGAGTCTGAGAAAGGACCAAAGGTAATTTCTTCCGCCACCCAACGCACCCAGCGCGCGCGCACACACACACACACACACACACACACACACACACACACACACACACACACACACACACACACACACACACACACACACATCATTACCTCCGTTTTACAACGTTATTGGACATTATCTACCACTTTGGTAGTTTTTTATTTTTTATTTTGACTCTAGATAATATACTAGTCTTTCATTAATCCTTTTTTTTACTTACTTTGCCCAAATTTGAGGTCAATGCTATCGGCCTGTAATCTCCTGCCTCTTCCGGGTCTTTCCCTGGCTTGCATATTGGAATTATTGTGATGAGGGCGGTTCTCCTTTCCGTTTTTCCCCCTCTTGTGTCTGCAAGTCTCGCACCGGTCATCAGTTGCAGGTGTGCTGCCAGTCACCCGAGCCCACCTGCACCTAATCAAAAACCTGACTTAAACCCTGGATCTCCAACCAGCCAGTGCCAGTTCGTCCCTTGCCTGTGGTAGACTCTAACCTGAACTCTATCATTCTGACCTTTGCCCTGAACCTTTTTTGATTCCTGTTTTTTGTATTTCCTCAGATGGTGAACAGACTTTTGACCCCGTCTTCCTGGAGCTGATTTTTGTTACTCTTGAATTATTTTCTCCAGTGATTTTTTTGTTATTAAATACACTTTTTACTGATCCGCAATTGGATTCCTTTTTTGAGACCGTAAGAATTATTACAGCTGTTTTCCACTCAGCTGGTAATTTTCCTTCTTCATATATCCATCCTGTTATATAATTTCAAGACCACTTCTTTGCCTAAACTACCTAAGTTTTTGATCATTTGATAACTCACCAGGTCTTTCCCTGGCGTCGTATTTTTAACCTTTTTCAAAATTCGAACCATTTCATCCAAAGAAAATGTCATATCCATAGTGTTGGTAAAGCTATTATCGTTGTCTTCCATCATTTCCCCAATATTTAAACTAATTGTTTCTTCTCTCTTTTGTTTTTCTACATTTCTCAAATTATCATTACTTTGCAATTTATTAAATGTTTTTGCTAAAAGTTCTGCTTTTTCTTTATTTTCTACCACACACCGTGTTCCATCTTTCATCACATGATCTTTATGTTCTTTTCTGATCCCTGACATTCTCTTGATCATTCCCCACACTTGGTCTAAAGGAGTAGTTCTATTTAGTGTTTCACAAAAAGTTCTCCAATAGTGTTTTCTTGTTTTATTAATAACATGCCTTACTCTAGCTTGGTGCCTTTTATATTGGATCATATCTTGGAAATTATGTGTTCTTCTCAATATTCTAAATGCTTTATTCCATTCTTGTATTGCATCTGTGCACTCTTGTGTCCACCACGGCACTATCTTCCTTCTTCTCCCTATACTATTCCTTGGTATGCTCTGTTCGGCTGCTTCTATTATGCACTTTGTAATATCTGTATTTAAATGTTCAATATCTTGATTTATATCCACTTCCTTTAATGTTATGTCGGTAATTTCCCTAAATTGTCCCCAGTCACCATGACTATACTTCCATCTTCCTTCTATCCTAGTGCTTTCTGTCCTATGATTTATGTTTATGTGAATGAAGATTGGGTAGTGATCACTTCCCATTGTGCTGTATTTATTTACTTCCAGCTCCACCTTTCCTGCTAACCCTTGTGACGCTAGTGTTAAATCTATTGCTGTTTCTTTACCCGTGACTACATCTAACCTTGTTCCCACAGCACCGCATGCTCATTGAGAAGAGCGATATGTGCTTAGATGTCAAAGTTTTTTCACTAAATTTGTCGCCAGTTGATTTTTTAAAGAAAAGTTAGTATCTTGGGGGCTCCGCTTAAAAAGCGACATAGTTAAAGCTGTATATTATGTTAAATCATTTTGTTGCAGTCCAAGTTTATTTGTTACGGCAAGCCACAAATATGATTATTCCTATTTCCAAAAATAGTCTATAGGCCAAATCCTTCTTTATTTATTTTTCAGTAATTATCCCTGTTCTGACAGCTAAATGATGTAATAGGTCATGATGTATGGCTTTTGATTATTTATTTTTCAATCTACAATTCCAATAAATAAACACGTATTTCCAGATTACTATTAACTTTTTCAAAATAAAATCTAATTCCTGAATAAGATAATCGTATCGAATCCTATGGATTGTCTGGCCCTAAATCCTCTTTGTAATGTTTGTTTGATTCTTCAAAAATACGACACAGGCTAATATGAAAAACATATCTGCCCCGTTGTGCTGTAGTGAAAAAATTCTAAATTACTTCTGACATGTTTGCTGACCTCTCCCAGCCCTTTTTCTGCCATGTCATTATAACAAAAATTTCCTTGCAAGTCAAAGATGGATCAGAGACCAACGAAAAGTAATGAAATAAAAAACACAGTGTTGCATAAATTCTTACAGTTTCAATTAATATTATGATTATTGTTAACTTAACGTTATCCTAATTGGTCCAAAAGGGAGAAAAAACATTTTGGGGAAGAGGGGAGAAATATAAACAAAATTACAAAAATATAACAAAATTACAAAATACAAAAATTGTCTACAGTATTATTTATTTTTTGATATAATAGTAAAATACTTCATACTTAATAATAATGAATATTGTCCAATTCTATATTTTTGTTATTTAGAGGGAAAAACCGATCCAAAAATAAATGATCCTGAAAAAAATCAAATTAATTTTAGATTTAATTATACTGTACAATATCATTAAAACATGTCATTATGAAATACCTGATAATATTGTACATTGTAGATTTTACTCCTCGTTTTTTTATTCAAAGTGAAAACATTTAATACAAAAAGTAGCTTGTTGGGCTAAAACAAAAAAAGAAAAAAACATGATAATGAACATAATTTTTTTATATTTTAAAGCTGCATTTTTTCCCCTAAGTTTGTCATTTCAAGGAAGACAAATATGCACAACTTAATGAAAAAATGTTTTGGCCTCAAATTGAATGATAATTAAATGTAAAAATGATTAAATACATTTACACGTTTTAAGATTTTCATAACAATATTGTACTTTCAAGCTGCATCATCATGTTATCAGTGTCCAGTGAAAAGCATTTATATTATCAGTTTGCCATTTAAAGTGTGACGTGTACAATTAGGTCAACATTTTTTGACCAGTATGTACAGTATAATTAGTCACCATGTGCTCGGAGAAGAGGTAGGATTAAATACAAGTTTTACTTCTTAATATTCCTTTTCAGATTTGTTGAAAGGTGCAAATGAAACCATGTGATGTTACTTGACGTAAACAGGTCCGTAACAAAAAATCGTAACCATTGCCACACTGTGTAATGACTAGCATTTCATCACATTGCTGTGGATTTTTTATATTATGAGAAATTGTGTCATTTTTGGGCAAAAAACCCTAAATAACATTGCAGCACATAACTGTTGTGGTTGCACATTAATAATATAAAATATTATTAAAATAATAATATAAATATATATATATATTACTAATATAATAATATAAAATAATATTTTTGGATAATCTCCGAGAGGTTAGCGACCGAGGAAGTGTGGAGGTCACGGGTTAAACTCCTGCCCCCCACTTGAGCTCCTTCCTTTTCTCACACTTTTGGTTACCATCAGAGAGTCTGGAAGTGGCGCTCCAAGTGTGCTTTAAAGTCTTAATTGTTTACAGGTGCCAGAGGTCACAGGGTCACCCGGATTTATAGAATCATGCATGCTTCAAAGAGGACAGTGGATCCAGATCCATGTGGACCTGAGACATCCTCTACTACTCCTCTCTCTCGGACCAAACACCTTGTTTATCTTTTAAGCTGGTAAATTTAATAAATATGGAGTATATTAACGCACTTCCATAGCTGACAAGGTCGTCAAAAGTGAACATAAACAAAATATAATTGCGCTTTTTTTATTGCACATATTACAGTACTTATAACAGATGAGAAATATTATCTTTAACAAATGTGATAAATTGCCTATTTTGTGCATGATCTATAATAATACAATAACATTGTCAATAAAATAAACTAAATAAATAAACGACTATCTATACAAGTGTGTCTGCCTCACAATACAAAGGTCCTGCAGTCCTGGGTTCAATCCCAGGCTCGGGATCTTTCTGTGTGGAGTTTGCATGTTCTCCCCTTGACTGCGTGGGTTCCCTCCGGGCACTCCGGCTTCTTCCCACCTCCAAAGACATGCACCTGGGGATAGGTTGATTGGCAACACTAAATTGGCCCTAGTGTGTGAATGTGAGTGTGAATGTTGTCCGTCTATCTGTGTTGGCCCTGCGATGAGGTAGCGACTTGTCCAGGGTGTACCCCGCCTTCCGCCCGATTGTAGCTGAGATAGGCGCCAGCGCCCCCCGCGACCCCAAAAGGGAATAAGGGGTAGAAAATGGATGGATGGATGGATGGACTGACTATCTATACAATTGTAGCGTAATGCATCAAAAAAGAAAAAAGAAAAAGGAATGACTTGCGTAAGATCTTCCATTTGAATGTTCTGGTGGTTCATTTGCAAAATAAACCAGAGAGCACAACTCAGCTTTGACACAAAATGAAAGTAAAAAGTCATGTTGGAATATTTAAAAAAAACTCAACTCAGATTAATTGTTGTTCTATTGGGAGTGGAGAGGGGGTGGGGGTAGGGGCAAAGGTGGTCTCTGATCCATCTTTGACTTGCAAGGAAATTTTTGCATTGTTGACACGGCAGAAAAAGGGCTGGGAGAGGTCAGCAAACATGTCAGAAGTAATTTTGAATTTTTTCACTACAGCGCAACGGGGCAGATATGTTTTTCATATTAGCCTGTGTTGTATTTATGAAGAATCAAACAAATATTACAAAGAGAATTTAGGGCCAGACCATCCATAGGATTCGATACGATTATCTTATTCAGGAATTAGATTTAATTTTGAAAAAGTTATCAGTAATCTGGAAATACGGGTTTTTTTATTGGAATTGTTGATTGAAAAATAAATACTCAAAAGCCATACATCATGATCTATTACATCATTTAGCTGTCAGAACAGGGATAATCACTGAAAAATAAATAAAGAAGGATTTGGCCTATAGACTATTTTTGGAAATAGGAATAATTATATTTGTGGCTTGCCGTAACAAATAAACTTGGACTGCAACAAAATGATTTAACATAATATACAGCTTAAACTATGTCGCTATTTAAGCGGAGCCCCCAAGATAGTATATTTTCTTTAAAAAGTCAACTGCCGACAAATTTTGTGAAAAAACGTTGACATCTAAGCACATATCGCTCTTCTCAATGAGCATGCGGTGCTGTGGGAACAAGGTTAGATGTAGTCACGGGTAAAGAAACAGCAATAGATTTAACACTAGTGTCGCAAGGGTTAGCAGGAAAGGTGGAGCTGGAAGTAAATAAATACAGCACAATGGGAAGTGATCACTACCCAATCTTCATTCACATAAACATAAATCAAAGGACAGAAAGCACTAGGATAGAAGGAAGATGGAAGTATAATCATGGTGACTGGGGACAATTTAGGGAAATTACCGACATAACATTAAAGGAAGTGGATATAAATCAAGATATCGAACAATTAAATACAGATATTACAAAGTACATAATGGAAGCAGCCGAACAGAGCATACCAAGGAGTAGAATATGGAGAAGAAGGAAGATAGTGCCGTGGTGGACACAAGAGTGCACAGATGCAATACAAGAATGGAATAGAGCATTTAGAATATTGAGAAAAACACATAATTTCCAAGATATGATCCAATATAAAAGGCACCAAGCTAGAGGAAGGCATGTTATTAAAAAAAACAAGAAAACACTATTGGAGAACTTTTTGTGAAACACTAAATAGAACTACTCCTTTAGATCAGGGGTCGGCAACCTAAAATGTTGAAAGAGCTATATTGGACCAAATACACAGAAACAAATCTGTCTGGAGCCGCAAAATATTAAAAGCCATATTACATACAGATAGTGTCATGAGACATAAATTGAATTATGAGGACTTAAAGGAAACTAAATGAGCTCAAATATAGCAACAAATGAGGCAGATCGATGTAATATGTACATACAGCTAGCCTAAATAGCATGTTAGCATCAATTAGCTTACAGTCATGCAGTGACCAAATATGTCTGATTAGCACTACACACAAGTCAATGACATCAACAAAACTCACCTTTGTGCATTCATGCGCAAGGTTATAAGTTTGGTGGACAAAATGAGACAGAAAAAGAAGTGGCATAGAACATGTCTTAGAAAGTCGGAGAAAGTTATACATGTAAACAAACTGTGTTGAGTTCAAGGACCGCCAAAATTAGTAGGACAAAACGGCACTCGCCAAATACTCGAATCAGTAAGGCATGTTTAATATAAACAGTGTGCTTTATAGCAATTACAGAGGTTTGTATCATGTTTTTCCTCCTACAGAAACCAAATTAAAACAACAAATATGTTGTTTTCCCCTCATCATTTCCATTTTTCATATATTTTTGAAAAAGCTCCAGAGAGCCACTAGGGCGGCGCTAAAGAGCCGCATGAGGCTCCAGAGCCGCGGGTTGCCGACCCCTGCTTTAGACCAAGTGTGGCGAATGATCAAGAGAATGTCAGGGATCAGAAAAGAACAAAAAAATCATGTGATGAAAGATGGAACACGGTGTGTGGTAGAAAATAAAGAAAAAGCAGAACTTTTAGCAAAAACATTTGTTAAAGTGCACAATAATGATAATTTGAGAAATGTAGAAAAACAAAATAGAGAAGAAACAATTAGTTTAAATATTGGGGAAATGATGGAAGACAACGATAATAGCTTTACCAACACTATGGATATGACATTTTCTTTGGATGAAATAATTCGAATTTTTAAAAAGGTTAAAAATACAACACAGGAAAAGACCTGGTGAGTTATCAAATGATCAAGAACTTAGGTAGCATCGGCAAAGAAGTGGTCTTGAAATTATAAAACAGGATATATAAAGAAGGAAAATTACCAGCTGAGTGGAAAACAGCTGTAATAATTCCAATATGCAAGCCAGGGAAAGACCTGGAAGAGGCAGGAGATTATAGGCCGATAGCAATGACCTCAAATTTGGGCAAAGTAATGGAAAAAATGATTAATGAAAAACTAGTACATTATTTACAGTCTAAAGAAATAATAAAAAAACTACCAAAGTGGTAAATAATGTTTAAGCCTGGGGAACGGTCTGGGGTTTAAGATTCTCTGTTGGAAAGACAAAAGTCATACATTTTACAAAGAGGAAAGTACCAAACAAGCTCCAAATAAAACTCTATGGAGAAAATATATTAACTGGTCAACCCACATCAGCAAAATAGTGGAGAAAAGTAAAAAGGTGTTAAATATAATGAGGGCTTTGAGGGGTAAAGATTGGGGGGCTGATAGGTTGACATTGAAAACAATATATTGTGACAATGTGTCACTTCATTTCTGTTAGTTTTTCGTGTTTTTGTATTTACTTCCTGTTCAGTGCTCTTATTTTGTTGTATTTCCTGTTTTTATTCACGGAGCACTGTTTTTCTCTTTTCGTTGATTGGCAGCTGTTCACACCTGCTGTCAATCAAACTAGTGTCTATTTATGTTTCACTCGAGCACTCCTCAGTGCTCGATGATAATATTATGTTGAGAACGTTTATCTGCACGACTGCTTTATGTTTGCTTTTGTTATTTTCTTATGTGTATTAAATTCCTCTTACCTTCACTCAACTCTCCTGGATTCTTGCATACTCGGGGACACACAACTGCAGCCATGCGACATCCCAACAGTATCATCGAGCCAGAAAGTGTCCTCGCGAGAATCCCTGTCGGCAATTCTCAGCCGACGTTCTGGACCGCACAATTCCTGGAGGACTTGAAGGCCAGGTTTGTGCGGTCCCAGCCAACAGACGCGGACTCTCTCCCCGCGGCAACGCCACCGGCTTCGGCTCTCCGACCGGCGCGTCCCCCGCCGCCATCTTTCCTCTCGGCTCGACGGCTGGCTACGGCTCTCCGACCAGCACGTCCGCCACTTCCTGCATGCCTCGCGGCTCCCGCGACAACGCTACCGGCTACGGATCACCGACCGGCGCGTCCTCCGCCGCCATCCTTCCTCTCGGCAACACTGCCGGCTACGTCTCACCGACCGGCGCGCCCGCCTCCTCCTTCACGTCTCGCGGCTCCTGCGGCTCTCCGACCGGCACGTCTGCCGCCGCCATCCTTCCCGTCGTCTGCTGAGCTGCTTCTCCCTGCTCCTACACAGCTTCCAGCGGCTGCTCCCCGGCTGCTCTTTCTGCCAGCTCCCGCTCTCTTTTTTGGATCGCCGAGAGCTCCAGTGGAGCCCACAGTGAGGTCGCCTTTGTCCTCCTGCTGGGACTCGGCGCGGGACGTGTCTTCGTCCCTCTTCCTGGCCTCCTCCCGCCCGTCCCTGGTTTTCGCACCGGGGGACTCCGACGAGCAGGCATGTCTTCCCGCAAGTGTGGACGGCTTCTGGCAGCCGCCTAGTGGAGGGGGGCCCACAATACACCGCGGTGCAGCCAGGCACACACCGCTGTCATCTTCGCAAGCGTCTCCTTCCACGGAGACATCTACGTGCCTGGCGGGCTTTCGCACAGCTCCAACGCCGGCTCCACGCCGAGCTCCAACGCCGGCACTACGCACGGCTCCAACGCCGCCAAGAGCAGCACCACGCCGGGCTTCTTCACCGCCGGCATCCGCTACTCCTCGGCCGGCATTTGCTGCTCCTCGCCCGGCGTCATCATCTGCCGCTTTCACGCCGCCGATGACATCTGCCGCTTCCACGCCGTTGATGACGCCTGCCACTACTCGCGGCGGTGCAGCCGAGCACACGCCGCTGTCATCATCCACGCCATCATCATTGTTGTCATCGTCGCCGCCTGCTCCAACGCCGGCATATGCTGCTCCTCGGCCGGCATTTGCTTCTCCTCGCTCGGCGTCTTCATCTGCCGTTTTCACGCCGCAGATGAAGCCTGCGGTTTCCACGCCGCCGGTTACGTCTTCTGCTTCCCGGCCTGCTTCAGCGCGCCCGCCTCTACGTCGGCTGTGGATGTGGCCGTGCCCTGCGCACTCTCCTCTTTTTCGGCCAGTGATTTGGCCGTTCCCTGGCCGCCCGCCTCGCCAGTTCCAGCGGCGCTCTACGCGCCGCCGCCACCTGACTTTCCCTCGCTGGCTGCGGGGACACGAGGTTTGGCGACCCTCCACCAAATCCTCCCTCCACCCTCCCTTACATTTTGGACTGTTTCCCATTTTTCTTTTTCTTTTCCAAGGAACATCTGGTATCTGTTCCTTGAGGGGGAGGTCCTGTGACAATGTGTCACTTCATTTCTGTTAGTTTTTCGTGTTTTTGTATTTACTTCCTGTTCAGTGCTCTTATTTTGTTGTATTTCCTGTTTTTATTCACGGAGCACTGTTTTTCTCTTTTCGTTGATTGGCAGCGGTTCACACCTGCTGTCAATCACACTAGTGTCTATTTATGTTTCACTCGAGCACTCCTCAGTGCTCGATAATATTATGTTGAGAACGTTTATCTGCACGACTGCTTTATGTTTGCTTTTGTTATTTTCTTATGGGTATTAAATTCCTCTTACCTTCACTCAACTCTCCTGGATTCTTGCATACTCGGGGACACACAACTGCAGCCATGCGACATCCCAACATATATATCACTTTAATTTGATCTGTTTTTGATTACGGATGCATTATTTACCAATCTGCTCTAAAAACATTACTTGGGAAAATAGAGAGGATCTGACACGTGGCCCACTTAGCCCCGCCCCCTTGACCTTTGACCCAATCAATCAAAATTTTTGACAAAGGGTAGAGACTTATACTGTCTGGTAACATTAGCTATAGCAGGTGATGCTAGTGGAGCGGTGCGAGTGGTAATACGAGAGAAAGAAGGTGCTAATCTGGTGACAAATTAAAGAATAATTAATTCCCAAGAAACACAGCACATCGTCTGGCGGTGGTTTGGCTTCAAGCGGAAAGATGTTGAACAACCGTAATATGTCAAGTATGCGGCAAAAGCATTGCTGCAAAAAGTAGCATCACTACTAATTTGTAGCATCATTTGAAAAGTCACCCGCTAGAGAATGAAGAGTGCTTGAAACTCTGCATGTCAACACCCACAAAATGCACTGACCCAATTAAGCCTAGCGTCTTCCATTTCCATATTAACTCTATGGGAAAAAAAATGTCATTTTCTACCGCTTGTCTCGTTTGGGCTCGCGGGGGTGCTGGAGCCTATCTTAGCTGCATTCAAGTGGAAGGCGGTGTACACCCTAGACAAGTCTAAGCAGCTAATTTTTATTTGATATTTATTGAAAAATCGTGTGACATCATGCACAAAAGTGCACTTTATTTGTTTTAAACTATTGTAGTGGCGTTCTATACAAAGAGTGCACTTTAATTTAGTGTTTTGATATGTCATCTTAGTGACATCATTCACAAAAGCGCACTAATAGCTTGTTTTAAAATGTCTGACAATCTTGCACTTTCTGTTTTGGAAATGACATGAATGTTTGTGAAACTGCTTAATAACTGTTCAATAAATATAGTTTTGGTCAATTGACTTAGCTGTGATTTCCTCCTCCGCATGAAAGTTTAAAATGAGTATATATTAATGCAGTATGGACAAGAATGTTTTAATGTAGACACATAGAATCATCATACTGCTGTCTTTATATGCATCGTGTTCATTCAAGGCTAAGGCAAAATATCGAGATATATATCGTGTATCGTGACATGGCCTAAAACTATTGAGGTATTAATAAAAGGCCATATCACCCAGCGCTAACGTAATCAATTAATAAAAGTGTAGTTGTGTTTCCTTCAGTACTGAAGGCACAAACGAGAGACTTTGCAGCGACCAATCAAATGAGCTCTGGGGAGAGAGGGGCGTGGTCATCCCTGCTCTGTGCCAGGGTTTCTAAACTTGCTCCCAGGACCGTATCGTCTTTTGGCGTCTAACACCATCAGGAAACATGAACAAAAGTACAAAACCTTTATTAAAACAATTTTACAAAATGTAATATACTTAAATTCTACTAAATACCTTTGGATAAATGTTGTCTCACAACCTACCAATACACGATCACACCAAGCATCCACACCTTACATACCAGTGCTGGTCTAAAGCCCAGGATTGACTCATCAGAATATTTGTATTATTGACATGCAGGAGACTATATTAGGCACGTACACACAATCAAAGAGGCTCCCAAACCAGCCAGAGCAAGCGCAAGTAGTAAAAATGGCGGCACTTGCAAAGAAAAAAGTCCTGCTCTAATGAAAGCGGTCATGATGTGTCGTCTTCTACTGTGAGCCATCCCTTCTTGTAGTCCATGAGCAGCTCCAGGTAGTACTTCCATCCAGGCTCGCTGTCATAATGCACCTCAAAGATGGTCTTCAGGGGGTTGCTGTGGGCCTCGTGCACACACACCACCTGCCCTCGGTACCACACCTCCCTCTTGTCGTCGTCCTCGTACAGGTGGCGTATCTTCTTCCCCACCAGGTCCGGGTAGGGCACCCTCACGACCCTTTTAGACCGCAGGGCCCATCGCTTCCTGTGAGAGGCGGACAAGTAGGGACTGTGTTTGATCTTCAGCGGGGATTTTTTCTTCACCTTTCTTGGAAGACGTGAGGCGTCTGTGCTTCCTGTTCTCTGCCGCATGAGGGGCTGCTCTCGGTCCTCTTGGGTCTGTTTGGGATCCGGAAGGGAGACGGCTTGATGGCGCGCCTTTTTTCTCTTCCGGCCATGACTCAGCATCTTCCTCAGCTTGAGGACCATCCCTGAAGGCTTGTGGACCGCAGCTTGAAAAGTGCTTTTTAAAGAACAGTCTTCTATTTCGTCCTCCGAGGTTAAAGGACATGTCCACAAATCGGACAAAGCTTCTCCATCGTGATTTTTTTTGCCCAATTCTTTGCTCTTCAGTGAGTCGTCATCATCAGACCAACTGTTGTCCAGAAATGTACGCCGAGAGCTGCTCTTCACTCGGCTTTTTGGCTTCTTGGCTTTGTCGTCTTCGGGCCGTTCCGGTGTGACTTCAGGTGATGTGAGTGAAGATCTGCTGATGTTGGAGGTTTCAAACACCTCCAAGTCTACTCCTGGAACACAAGCAAGTACAGGAGATCAGACAAAGCTAGAGATAATGTCCCAAAATCCGTAAAATCTATAGCACCATGTACAAAACCCCAAACCATTGAAGTTGGCACGTTGTGTAAATCGTAAAAAAAACAAACAGAATACAATGATTTGCAAATCCTTTTCAGCTTATATTCAATTGAATAGACTGCAAATACAAGATATATTTGCAGTCCAAATATTAGATTGTAATGGCCATAGAGGTCCATCTATATATAATAAATATTCCAGTCCCAATTAACTTGTGCTCAGCTGGGAAAGTAATTATATATACATATTATGTCATCCATTTAAAACATGAAACTGTTACAGGCGTATTAAATCATGGTTAATATTAAAAAATGTACCGTAAATGAATGTGGGGATATAAAAAGCATCCGGTTCTATCAGACCGGGGCAGAAGCAGATGACACACGCCCCTGGAGCACCTGTCAGTCACAGCGTTTTTTACCACCGAGCCACTTTTTGGAAGTATCCTCATTTTTGACTATTTTTGTGACTTACCATTGGCCTGTGGAGAACCTGGACAACACAGACTCTTACCAGGAGGACTTTTGAGTTGGACGCACGCACGCGGTTCCGTGAGTACACAGCTGCGGCTTACGAACAAATGATTGTTGCCAGTACACACGTCTCGTACTTAACTTTGGGGACTTTGGGGGAATATTTGTGTGGTATAAACTTTTGAAAGTGAACGGTACTTTGGGCTGTGGGATTGTGTGTGTTTTGTACGGGTGTTTGATTGATATTGGCGTGTTATATGGACGGGAAAGGGGAAGGGTTTGTTATGCGGGATTAATTTGTGATATATTAAATATAGCCTAGTGGTGTTGTGGCTAATAGTAATACATGTCTTGTGTTTATTTACTGTATTAATCATTCCCAGCTGACTATCAGGTCCCACCCGTGACTCCTTAATTTGCGTAGTGGCAGAGACACCCGGGGAACTTGGGTGCGTTTGTTACAAGCTCATTTGGAATTGGCTGCAACATATTTAAAAAAAGCTGGCACAAGTGGCAAAAAGACTGAGAAAGTTGAGGAATGCTCATCAAATATTTATTTGGAAAATCCCACAGGTGAACAGGTTAATTGGGAACAGGTGGGTGCCATGATTGGGTATAAAAGCAGATTCCATGAAATACTCAGTCATTCACAAACAAGGATGGGACGAGGGTCACCCCTTTGTGAACAAATTGTCAAACAGTTTAAGAACAACATTTCTCAACAAGCTATTGCAAGGAATTTAGGGATTTCAACATCTACGGTCCATAATATCATCAAAAGGTTCAGAAAATCTGGACAAATCACTGCACGTAAGCGATGACATTACAGACATTCAATCCCTCAGGCGGTACTGCATCAAAAAGCGACATCAGTGTGTAAAGGATATCACCACACCCATGTGGTGTGGTGATATCTACCTTACTCAGGAACACTTCAAAAAACCACTGACAGTAACTACAGTTGGTCGCTACATCTGTAAGTACAAACCCCGTTTCCATGTGAGTTGGTTAATTGTGTTAGATGTAAATATAAACGGAATACAATTATTTACAAATCCTTTTCAACCCATATTCAATTGAATGCACGACAAAGACAACATATTTGATGTTCAAACTTAATTTTTTTTTTTTTTTGCAAATAATTAACTTTGAATTTCATGGCTGCAACACGTGCCAAAGTAGTTGGGAAAGGGCATGTTCACCACTGTGTTACATCACCTTTTCTTTTAGCAACACTCAAACGTTTTGGAACTGAGGAAACTAATTGTTGAAGCTTTGAAAGTGGAATTCTTTCCCATTCTTGTTTTATGTAGAGCTTCAGTCGTTCAAAAGTCCGGGGTCTCTGCTGTCGTATTTTACGCTTCATAATGCGCCACACATTTTCGATGGGAGACAGGTCTGGACTGCAGGCGGGCCAGGAAAGTACCCGCACTCTTTTTTTGCGAAGCCACGCTGTTGTAACACATGCTGAATGTGGCGTGGCATTGTCTTGCTGAAATAAGCAGGGGCGTCCATGAAAAAAACCGCGCTTAGATGGCAGCATATGTTGTTTCAAAACCTGTATGTACTTTTCAGCATTAATGGTGCCTTCACAGATGTGTAAGTTACCCATGCCTTGGGCACTAATGCACCCCATACCATCACAGATGCTGGCTTTTAAACTTTGCGTCGATAACAGTCTGGATGGTTCTTTTCCCCTTTGGTCAGGATGACACAATGTCGAATATTTCCAAAAACAATTTGAAATGTGGACTCGTCAGACCACAGAACACTTTTCCACTTTGCATCAGTCCATCTTAAATGATCTTGGGCCCAAAGAAGCCGGTGGCATTTCTGTATGTTGTTGATTAACGGCTTTCGCTTTGCATAGTAGAGCTTTAACTTGCACTTACAGATGTAGCGACCAACTGTATTTAGTGACAGTGTTTATCTGAAGTGTTCCTGAGCTCATGTGGTGATATCCTTCAGAGATTGAGGTCGGTTTTTGATACAGTGCCGTCTGAGGGATCGAAGGTCACGGTCATTCAATGTTGGTTTCCGGCCATGCCGCCTACGCGGAGTGATTTCTCCAGATTCTCTGAACCTTTTGATGATATTATTGACCGTATATGTTGAGAACCCTAAATTTCTTGCAATTGCACTTTGAGAACCGTTGTTCCTAAACTGTTTGACTATTTGCTCACGCAGTTGTGGACAAAGGGGACGACGGCGTGGCGAAGTTGGTAGAGTGGCTGTGCCAGAAATCTGAGGGTTACTGGTTTAATCTCCACCTTCTACCATCCTAGTCACATCCGTTGTGTCCTTGGGCAAGACACTTCACCCTTGCTCCTGACAGGTCCTGGTGAGCGCCTTGCATGGCAGCTCCCACCGTCAGTGTGTGAATAGGCGAATGTGGAAATACTGTCAAAGCGCTTTGGGCTCCTTAAAAAGGGGTAGAAAAGCACTATACAAGTACAACCCATTTACCATTTACCAAAGGGGTGTACCTCGCCCCATCCTTTCTTGTGAAAGACTGAGCATTTTTTGGGAAGCTGTTTTTATACCCAATCATGACATCCACCTGTTCCCAATTAGCCTGCACACCTGCGGGATGTTCCAAAAAAGTGTTTGATGAGCATTCCTCAACCTTATCAGTATTTATTGCCACCTTTCCCAACTCCTTTGTCACGTCTTGCTGACATCAAATTCTAAAGTTAATGACTATTTGCAAAAAAAAAGGTTATCAGTTTGAACATCAAATATGTTGTCTTTGTAGCATATTCAACTGAATATGGGCTGAAAATGATTTGCAAATCATTGTATTCCATTTATATTTACATCTAACACAATTTCCCCACTCATATGGAAACGGGGTTTGTATGTACAAAAATTGTGTTAGATGTAAAAATTAACAGAATACAATGATTTGCAAATCATTTTCAACCCATATTCAGTTGAATATGCTACAAAGACAACATATTTGATGTACAAACTAATAAACATTTTTTTTTGTGCAAATAATCATTAACTTTAGAATTTGATGCCAGCAACACGTGACAAAGAAGTTGGGAAATGTGGCAATAAATACTGATAAAATTGAGAAATACTCATCAAACACTTATTTGGAACATCCCACAGGTGTGCAGGCTAATTGGGAACAGGTGGGTGCCATGCTTGGGTATAAAAGCTGCTTCCATGAAATGCTAAGTAATTCACAAAGAAGGATGGGGCTAGGGTCACCAATTTGTAAGCAAATTGTCGAACAGTTTTAGAATAACATTTCTCAACGGGCTATTGCAAGGAATTTAGGGATTTTACCATCTACGGTCCGTAAAATCATCAAACGGTTCAGAGAATCTGGAGAAATCACTGCACGTAAGCAATTATATTACAGACCTTTGATCCCTCAGGCGGTACGGCATAAAAAAACGACATCGGTGTGTAAAGGATATCACCTCAGGGGCTCAGGAACACTTCATAAAACCACTGTCAGTAACTACAATTGGTTGCTACATCTGTAAGTGCAAGCTAAAACCCTGCTATGCAAAGCAAAACCCATTTATCAACAACACCAAGGAACCCCGCTGGCTTCGCTGGGCCCGAGCTCATCTAAGATGGACTGATGCAAAGTGGAAAAGTGTTCTGTGGTCTGACGATGCCACATGTCAAATTATATTTGGAAACTGTGGACGTGGTGTCCTCCGGTACAAATAACCATCCTGAATGTTATAGGCGCAAAGTTCAAAAGCCAGCATCTGTGATGGTATGGGGGTGTATTAGTGCCCAAGGCATGGGTAACTTACACATCTGTGAAGCCACCATTAATGCTGAAAGGTCCATACAGGTTTTGGAGCAACATATGTTGTCATCCAAGCAACGTTATCATGGACGCCCCGGCTTATTTCAGCAAGACAATGCCAAGCCACGTGTTACAACAGCGTGGTTTCGTAGTAAAAGAGTGCGGGTACTTTCCTGGCCCGCCTGCAGTCCAGACCTGTCTCCCATCGAAAATGTGTGGCGCATTATGAAGCGTAAAATACGACAGCGGAGACCCCGGACTGTTGAACGACTAAAGCTCTACATAAAACAAGAATGAAAAAGAATTCCACTTTCAAAGCTTCAACAATTAGTTTCCTCAGTTCCCAAAACGTTTATTAAGTGCTTTTAAAAGAAAATATGATGTAACACAGTGGTGAACATGCCCTTTCCCAACTACTTTGGCACGTGTTGCAGCCAAGAAATTCTAAGTTAATTATTATTTGCAAAAAAAATAAAGTTTCTGAGTTTGAACATCAAATATGTTGTCTTTGTAGTGCATTCAACTGAATATGGATTGAAAAGGATTTGCAAATCATTGTATTCCGTTTATATTTACATCTTACACAATTTCCCAACTCATATGGAAACGGGGTTTGTATATACACATACATTCATTTGACATTACGCGGACAAAGATAAGACCTTCTGGAGGAAAGTTCTGGGGTCAGATAAAACAAACATTGAGCAGTTTGGCCGCAATACCCAGAAATATGTTCGGAGGAGAAAAGGTGAGGCCTTTAATCCAAGAAACACCATTCCCACCGTCAAGCATGGTGGTGGTAGTATTATGCTCTGGGCTTGTTTTGCTGCGAATGGAACTGGTGCATTACAGAGAGTAAATGGGACAATGAAAAAGGACGATTACTTTCAAATTCTTCAGGACAACCTAAAATTCATCAGCCCGGATGATGGGTCTTGGGTGCAGTTGGGTGTTCCAACATGACAATGACCCCAAACACATGTCAAAAGTGGTAAAGGAATGGCTAAATCAGGCTAGACTTAAAGGCCTACTGAAACCCACTACTACCGACCACGCAGTCAGATAGCTTATATATCAAAGATGAAATATTAACTTTGCAACACATGCCAATACGGCCTTTTTAGTTTACTAAATTACAATTTTAAATTTCCTGGGAGTTTCTTGTTGAAAACGTCGCGGAATGATGACGTGTACGCATGACGTGACGGACTGTAAGGAAATATTAGCGCTGCGCACACCAGGGTATCTGCAGGTTTCAGCAAGTCAAATTTAAGACTTTTTAAGACCTTTTTAATTCCACCTCGAATGAAATTTATGACGGAAAAAAATAATAAAAAATGTATAAATATAAGCGATGGTTGGGGATCCCACTGTACTACAACCTCAATGACAATTAGTCAAGTTTACTTTTTGTATGTTTATTAATAAACAAACTGATAAGCACCACTCTGCCAAACAGCTTATCAAAAATCTTGAGAGATCCAAAAACTTTGACATCCAAAACAAACAAACCAACACCAACGCCAGTAAAAACATAATAACCGAGGTGAGGGTAAAAGTAAATTACATTTCATTAACACATACCGAGACCCGTTGACTTGGTCGAAGAGCAGGTTTTGGATGTGAGGTGCTAATCCGTGTCTCGTAATATATGCTGTTTTATCCTTTCCGCAGGAAAATGTATTAGCAACCTGAGAATCAGGAAACATCACCCGAAAAAGATCGCCAATCCTGTCATTTGAGGTGTAGGATTGATGTTTCACCACAGTGTGCAAGATCCATAACACCTCGGATTTTAATGTTGCTGTCCTGCCGAAGATTAGTGTCGGGTCAGTGCTGCTAGCTGCAGTTGTTGCTAGCTGGGGGTGCGTTGGCGCTGGACCCACGCAGAACTGAGAGATGCCCGGTGTTTGTTTTTGGTTCTCTGCCGCGATTTTATGCTTACCACAATGCATGTGCGATTTGACCGCTCTAATTCCCATGGAGCCAAGTTTGAAATCCCTCTTACAAAGCATGCACCTGGCCTCCTCGGGATTGGCAACAAGCTTAAGCCAGCTTTTAAACCGGCTGTCCTCCAGCCAACGCTTGCAAAACTTCCATTTCCCCATGCTGACTGAAAGGAAGGAGTCTGCGCGCGACTGACACTGAAATCACTCATTTTTACTCAAAGACGTGCCGTAACTTTTACACAAAGACATGCCCCGAAAAAAGGAAAAAAAACTGGCCCGACAATTTAAGACCATTGAGTACTGAATTTAAGACCATCTTAGGAATTTCTAATAAATGTAATACTTTTTAAGGCCTTAATTTTAGACACATGAATTTAAGACTTTTTAAGGATCCGCGGATACCCTGGCACACACACACAGCTAAAAGTCGTCTGCTTTAATCGTATAATTACACAGTATTTTGGACATCTGTGTTGCAGAATCTTTTGCAATTTTTTCAATTAATAATGGAGAAGTCAAAGTAGAAAGATGGAGTTGGGAAGCTTTAGCTTTTAGCCACACAAACACACGGTGATTCCTTCTTTAAAATTCCCGGAGTTAAAGCTTTCCTATAGATCAGAGCGGTCAAGCGAACATGGATCCCGACCAAATGACAACCAACAGTTTTCAGTGAGAAAATTGTGGTAAAAAGTCGCTACTTACCGGAGATCAGCTGAGCTTGTGCCGTCCATACAGCTGCCATTGACTTCCATCAGACACTGACCTCAAGACACCCATGGACACACACTTCTCTGACTATCAGGTACTATTAAACCCACTAAAACACTAGCAACACAATAAAAAGATAAGGGATTTCCCAGAATTATCCTAGAAAATGTGTCTAAAAACATCTGAATCCGTCCCAATGCAATCGTCTTTTTTTAAACTAGATTTTTTTATTTTTTTCCTAGTCCTTGCTATCAATATTCTCAAACACACATCTTTCATCCTCGCTCAAATTAATGGGGAAATTGTTGTTTTCTCGGTCCAAATAGCTCTTTTTGTTAGAGGCTCCCATTAAAAACAATGTGAGGATGTGAGGAGCCCTCACACGGGTGACGTCATCGTCTGCGACTTCCGGTAAAGGCAAGGCTTTTCTATTAGCGACCAAAAGTTGTGAACTTTATCGTGGATGTTCTCTACTAAATCCTTTCAGCAAAAATATGGCAATATCGCGAAATGATAAAGTATGACACATAGAATGGACCTGCTATCCCCGTTTAAATAAGAAAATCTCATTTCAGTAGGCCTTTAAGGTTTTAGAATGGCCTTCCCAAAGTCCTGAAAACCAACAAATTTAGCTGAACTGCACCAATTTTGTCAAGAGGAGTGGTCAAAAATTCAACCAGAAGCTTGTGGATGGCTACCAAAAGCGCCTTATTACATTGACACTTGCCAAGGGACATGTAACCAAATATTAAAGGCCTACTAAAACCCACTACTACCGACCACGCAGTCTGATAGTTCATATATCAATGATGAAATAACATTGCAACACAAGCTAATACGGCCGGTTTAGTTTACTAAATCACAATTTTAAATTTCCCGCGGAGTTTCTTGTTGAAAACGTCGCGGAATGATGACGCGTGCGCGTGACGTCTCGGGTTGAAGGGGACATATTAGCCCAGCACCACTTGCGGCTAAAAGTCGTCTCTTTTCATCGCATAATTACACAGTAATTTGGACATCTGTGTTGCTGAATCTTTTGCAATTTGTTTAATTAATAACTGAGACTATAAAAAATGATGCTGTTGGTGGAAAGCGGTGGATTGCAAGCGGTCTTTAGCAACCGAGACACAGCCTTTTTCTTTGTTTGTTGTGAAGCTTTAACACAGAGCTGTCAAGCGAACATGCTTTCTACGTCCACCAGCAAGTTTTTGGATGGGAAAATTGTGATATTAAGTCGGCTCTTACCGGAGACTAAAGTGGATTATGGGACTTCCTCTTGCAGCTCAAAGAGGCAGCTGTGATCTTGGCTCCTCCCTCGGCTTCTCTTAGAGACACAGGCGTTCACCGCAGCCATCCGACTTTCAGGTATGTCTTTACAATCTCACTAAAACACTATTAAAACAATAAGCAGATAAGGGATCTTCCAGAATTATCCTAATAAATGTGTCTAATTACATCTGAAACTGTCCCACTGCCGCCGCCTGGAACCGCCGCTTTTTTTTCCCTTTTTTTTTTTGAGCTTCACTCTAACTTTCCTTATCCACAAATCTTTCATCCTCACTCAAATTAATGGGAAAATTGTTGCTTTCTCGGTCCGAAAAGCTCTTGTTGCTGGAGGCTCACATTATAAACAATGTGAGGATGTGAGGAGCCCTACAGCCAGTGACGTAACGTGCATGTCGTCTGTTACTTCCTGTAAAGGCAAGGCTTTTTTTATTAGCGACAAAAAGTTGTGAACTTTTTACAAACTTTATGGCTGGCTCACATCGTGGTCACTCCGTGATCACGTACGACCGCCAGACACTTCTGGATGTGGACATATCGGGCCGTTTTGGACCGATAGACACTTGCGTGCTAGACTTGCTAACTAGCATGGGAATACATCGGCGGCTACATCCAGCGGCCTGTGAAGCAGGGGAGTCTAGTAGCAGCGGGGGCCGTCTACGGAGCAGACGCCAGCGGTGTGATCGGAAACGCGGATGCCGAGCGGGGCTAAAAACAAAGCAGAAGGCTAATCCCCACAGAACACCACTTTCCTCCATCCTGAAGACGGATTTAGATGGAAAATGCGAGACTACTGGTCTGGGTAAGGAGTCAGTTAAATTAGAACAAGTTTTTTCTGCTTTGAGTGTTTCAGAGTTGGACATGTGTGTTACTGAGGTGGCTAACTATGATGCGTGCAGTTTATCAAAGCAACAAACAAACAATCGGAAAATCCCCGTTACTGAGGTGGCTAACCATGATGCGTGCAGTTTATCAAAGCAACAATCAAACAATCGGAAAATTCCTGTCGTATCAATTCCTAGATATGGTCGTAACTATACTAAATGCACTGGGCATAATAAACACAACATTATTAATATTGCTACTACGGATAATTTGATCAAAAACTCCCTAAAACAGCCCACTACCTATAATATAGGTTTTTTAAACATAAGATCATTGTCTCCTAAAACGTTGTTAGTTAATGATATTATCAGAGACAACAATCTTAACGTCATCGGTCTCAGCGAAACCTGGCTTAAACCAAACGACTTTTTTGCGCTAAATGAGGCATGTCCTCCTAACTTTACACATGCGCATATTGCCCGTCCGCTCAAAAGGGGTGGGGGGGTCGCACTAATATACAACAAAAACTTTAACCTTAGTCCTAACATAAATAATAAATATAAATCGTTTGAGGTGCTTACTATGAGGTCTGTCACACCGCTGCCTCTACACCTGGCTGTTATCTACCGCCCCCCAGGGCCCTATTCGGACTTTATTAATGAATTCTCAGAGTTCGTTGCTGATCTAATGACACACGCCGATAATATAATCATAATGGGGGACTTTAATATCCATATGAATACCCCATCGGACCCACCGTGCGTAGCGCTCCAGACTGTAATTGATAGCTGTGGTCTCACACAAATAATAAATGAACTCACGCATCGCAACGGTAATACGATAGACCTAGTGCTTGTCAGGGGCATCACCGTTTCCAAAGTTACGATACTCCCGTATACTAAAGTATTGTCTGATCATTACCTTATAAAATTCGAGGTTCAGACGCATGTTCGTCAAACTAATAATAATAATAACTGCTATAGCAGCCGCAACATTAATACAGCCACAACGACAACTCTTGCTGACCTACTGCCCTCGGTAATGGCACCATTCCCAAAGTATGTGGGCTCTATTGATAACCTCACTAACAACTTTAACGACGCCCTGCGCGAAACCATTGATAACATAGCACCGCTAAAGTTAAAAAAGGCTCCAAAAAAGCGCACCCCGTGGTTTACAGAAGAAACTAAAGCTCAGAAATTATTATGCAGAAAGCTGGAACGCAAATGGCGCACGACTAAACTTGAGGTGCACCATCAAGCATGGAGTGATGGTTTAATAACTTATAAACGCATGCTTACCTTAGCTAAAGCTAAATATTACTCAAATCTCATCCACCGTAATAAAAACGATCCTAAATTTTTGTTTAGTACGGTAGCATCGCTAACCCAACAAGGGACTCCTTCCAGTAGCTCAACCCACTCAGCTGATGACTTTATGCAATTCTTTAGTAAGAAAATTGAAGTCATTAGAAAGGAGATTAAAGACAATGCGTCCCAGCTACAACGGGGTTCTATTAACACTGACACGATTGTATATACAGCGGATACTGCCCTCCAAAATAGTTTCTCTCGTTTTGAGGAAATAACATTAGAGGAATTGTTACAACGTGTAAATGGAATAAAACAGACAACATGTTTACTTGACCCTCTTCCTGGGAAACTGATCAAGGAGCTCTTTGTATTATTAGGTCCATCAGTGCTAAATATTATAAACTTATCACTCTCCTCGGGCACTGTTCCCCTAGCATTCAAAAAAGCGGTTATTCATCCTCTTCTTAAAAGACCTAACCTCGATCCTGACCTCATGGTAAATTACCGACCGGTGTCTCACCTTCCCTTTATTTCAAAAATCCTTGAAAAAATTGTTGCGGAGCAGTTAAATGAACACTTAGCGTCTAACAATATATGTGAAACCTTTCAATCCGGTTTCAGGGCAAATCACTCCACGGAGACAGCCCTCGCAAAAATGACTAATGATCTATTGCTAACGATGGATTCTGATGCGTCATCTATGTTGCTGCTCCTCGATCTTAGCGCTGCTTTCGATACCGTCGATCATAATATTTTATTAGAACGTATCAAAACACGAATTGGTATGTCAGACTTAGCCCTGTCTTGGTTTAACTCTTATCTTACTGATAGGATGCAGTGTGTCTCCCATAACAATGTGACCTCGGACTACGTTAAGGTAACGTGTGGAGTTCCCCAGGGTTCGGTCCTTGGCCCTGCACTCTTCAGCATCTACATGCTGCCGCTAGGTGACATCATACGCAAATACGGTATTAGCTTCCACTGTTATGCTGATGACACCCAACTCTACATGCCCCTAAAGCTGACCAACACGCCGGATTGTAGTCAGCTGGAGGCGTGTCTTAATGAAATTAAACAATGGATGTCCGCTAACTTTTTGCAACTCAACGCCAAAAAAAACGGAAATGCTGATTATCGGTCCTGCTAGACACCGAACTCTATTTAATAATACAACTCTAACATTTGACAACCAAACAATTAAACAAGGCGACACGGTAAAGAATCTGGGTGTTATCTTCGACCCAACTCTCTCCTTTGAGGCACACATTAAAAGCGTTACTAAAACGGCCTTCTTTCATCTCCGTAATATCGCTAAAATTCGCTCCATTCTGTCCACTAAAGACGCTGAGATCATTATCCATGCGTTTGTTACGTCTCGCCTCGACTACTGTAACGTATTATTTTCGGGTCTCCCCATGTCTAGCATTAAAAGATTACAGTTGGTACAAAATGCGGCTGCTAGACTTTTGACAAGAACAAGAAAGTTTGATCACATTACGCCTGTACTGGCTCACCTGCACTGGCTTCCTGTGCACTTAAGATGTGACTTTAAGGTTTTACTACTTACGTATAAAATATTACACGGTCTAGCTCCATCTTATCTTGCCGATTGTATTGTACCATATGTCCCGGCAAGAAATCTGCGTTCAAAGGACTCCGGCTTATTAGTGATTCCCAAAGCCCAAAAAAAGTCTGCGGGCTATAGAGCATTTTCCGTTCGGGCTCCAGTACTCTGGAATGCCCTCCCGGTAACAGTTCGCGATGCCACCTCAGTAGAAGCATTTAAGTCTCACCTTAAAGCTCATTTGTATACTCTAGCCTTTAAATAGACTCCCTTTTTAGACCAGTTGATCTGCCGTTTCTTTTCTTTTTCTTCTATGTCCCACTCTCCCGTGTGGAGGGGGTCCGGTCCGATCCGGTGGCCATGTACTGCTCGCCTGTGTATCGGCTGGGGACATCTCTACGCTGCTGGTCCGCCTACGCTTGGGATGGTTTCCTGCTGGCTCCGCTGTGAACGGGACTCTCGCTGCTGTGTCTTGGATCCTCTTTGGACTGGACTCTCGCGACTGTGTTGTATCCATTGTGGATTGAACTTTCACAGTATCATGTTAGATCCGCTCGACATCCATTGCTTTCCTCCTCTCTAAGGTTCTCATAGTCATCATTGTCACCGACGTCCCACTGGGTCATTATTGTCACCAATGTCCCACTGGGTGTGAGTTTTCCTACCGAGGATGTCGTGGTGGTTTGTGCAGCCCTTTGAGACACTAGTGATTTAGGGCTATATAAGTAAACATTGATTGATTGATTGATTGAACTTTATCATCGATGTTCTCTAATAAATCCTTTCAGCAAAAATATGGCAAAATCGCGAAATGATTAAGTATGACACATAGAATGGACCTGCTATCCCCGTTTGAATAAGAAAATCTCATTTCAGTAGGCCTTTAACATTGCTATATGTACAGTATACTTTTGACCCAACAGATTTGGTCACATTTTAAGTATATCCATAATAAATTCATAACAGAACCAAACTTAAATGATAAATGATAAATGGGTTGTACTTGTATAGCGCTTTTCTACCTTCAAGGTACTCAAAGCGCTTTGACACTACTTCCACATTTACCCATTCACACACACATTCACACACCGATGGAGGGAGCTGCCATGCAAGGCGCCAACCAGAACCCATCAGGAGCAAGGGTGAAGTGTCTTGCTCAGGACACAACGGACGTGACGAGGTTGGTACTAGGTGGGAATTGAACCAGGGACGCTCGGGTTGCGCACGGCCACTCTCCCACTGCGCCACGCCGTCCCTAACTTCATGAATGTTTTTTGTAACCAACAAGTATGTGCTTGCTCCGATCACTATCACACAAAAAATGAAGAAATTATCGGAAACTCAAGACAGCCATGACATGTTCTTTACAAGAGTATGTAAACTTTCGACCACGATTGTATATACAAACGCACGCATGCACGCACACACACAAACACACATGTACATATATACACACAAATATATACACATTGTACACACATACGTGTACATACATATATACACACATATATATACACATTCCCCAAAAATATATTTACATATATATATACATCCATCCATCCATCCATTTTCTACCGCTTATTCCCTTTTGGGGTCGCGGGGGGCGCTGGCACCTATCTCAGCTACAATCGGGCGGAAGGCGGAGTACACCCTGGACAAGTCGCCACCTCATTGCAGGGCCAACACAGATAAACAGACAACATTCACACTCACATTCACACACTAGGGCCAATTTAGTGTTGCCAATCAACCTATCCCCAGGTGCATGTCTTTGGAAGTGGGAGGAAGCCGGAGTACCCGGAGGAAACCCACGCATTCACGGGGAGAACATGCAAACTCCACACAGAAAAATCCTGAGCCTGGATTTGAACCCAGGACTGCAGGACCTTCGTATTGTGAGGCAGACACACTAACCCCTCTGCCACCGTGAAGCCATATATATACACATATATATATATATATATATATATATATATATATATATATATACACATATATATATATATATATATATCGGTGGCAGAGGGGTTAGTGCGTCTGCCTCACAATACGAAGTTCCTGCAGTCCTGGGTTCAAATCCAGCCTCGGGATCTTTCTGTGTGGAGTTTGCATGTTCTCCCCGTGAATGCGTGGGTTCCCTCCGGGTACTCCGGCTTCCTCCCACTTCCAAAGACATGCACCTGGGGATAGGTTGATTGGCAACACTAAATTGGCCCTAGTGTGTGAATGTGAGTGTGAATGTTGTCTGTCTATCTGTGTTGGCCCTGCGATGAGGTGGCGACTTGTCCAGGGTGTACGCTGCCTTCCGCCCGATTGTAGCTGAGATAGGCGCCAGCGCCCCCCGTGACCCCAAAAGGGAATAAGCGGTAGAAAATGGATGGATGGATGGATATATATATATACATATATATATATATATATATATATATATATACATATATATATATATATATATATACATATATATATATATATATATATATATATATATATACATATATATATATATATATATATACATATATATACATATATATATATATATATACATATATATATATATATATATATATATACATATATATATACATATATATATATATATACATATATATACACATATATATATATATATACATATATATACACATATATATATATATACATATATATACACATATATATATATATACATATATATACACATATATATATATATATACATATATATATACATATATATATATATATATATATATATATACATATATATATACATATATATATATATATACATATACATATATATACATATATATATATATATACATATACATATATATACATATACATATATATATATATATATATATATATATATATATATATATATATATATATATATATATATATATATATATATATATATATATATCTTGATTGGATTATCCAGAGAATAGTGCTCGATACCGTGGTAGGTGTGGGAAAAATCACAAGACTACTTCGTCTCTACAGAACTGTTTCATGAGGGGTTCCCTCAATCATCAGGAGATTTTAATGGAAGCATTCACATACAATGGTTTATATAGGGCACAGAGTGGGTGGGTACAGGCAGGCGTAGGGTGTGGTGATTGGCTCATGTGTTACCTAGGAGGTGTTTCCGTCTGTGGCGGCATGTTGAAATGATTTCACTGCGCTTGTTAAGGGATGATAGATCTGGATGATATATAATAAACAGTTTCTCTTTTAAGCATAGGTTGCATCTTTTATTACCACTGTTGTAAGGTGTGCTGGATGCAAGAATGTGCCATGTTATTGAATATTCAACATTATTGTCTTTGAGGTTCCAAATGTGTTTGCTGAGTTCTGTAGAATTCCGCAAAGTCTGGTTTCTAAAGGAGGCGTTGTGATTATTCCATCTTGTTTTGAACGCTCCTTCGGTTAATCCTACGTACGTGTCGGATGTGTTAATGTCCTTGCGTGTTACCTTTGCTTGGTAAACGACTGATGTCTGTAAGCTCCCTCCGTTGAGAGGGCAATCAGGTTTCTCGCGACAGTTACATTTCTTATTGGTTTCAGAGTCGTTTAGTCTGGGGGTAGGCAGTCTTTTTGCAATTGCTTTGTTGTGGTTTGAAATGATTTGTTGTATGTTATTCATACAGCTGTAGCTCAATTTAATGTTGTTCTTGTTGAATATTTTTCTTAGGGTGTTGCCTTTGGGGAAGTGTTTGTCGATCAGAGTGAGGAACTTGCGGCCGATGTTGGTTGAGACGTTTTTGCTGAATGTCGGATTGTACCAGATGATGTTGTTTCGTTTTCTGCTCTTTTTTGGTTGGTTTCCTGGAGTGGGTTCATAGGTGAGGGTGAAGTTGTATCCGCTTTCATCAAGTGCTTTCTGGTACGGGGGGGGGTTGCTTGGTCGAATTCAGCTTTGCTAGATGACAGATTCGATAGCCTTTTATTAATTCCGATAGGTATTCTTTTCGTGGTGGTGGGTGGGTGGTTGCTGTCATGGTGCACGTATTGGAGTGTTGTGTTGGGTTTCGTGAATGGTTGGTAGCTGTTATTTCTCAGGTTGAAAGTGACGTCGAGGAAGTTGACGGTTTGCTTGTTGGCTTCAATCGTGATCCGTAGGCCGTTTTCTTTGAAGATTTGGCATATGCGCTTCTTGGTGTTCTCGCTGCTCCTTGGCGAGGCGCGGCACACTGCCAGTCCGTCATCACGGTAAATACCAAGGTTCAGGTTGAGGCTAGCAAGCTGGGAGAGGAGGAAACTCCCAACGAGTTCGCACGTTTCTGCTCCGTCAAAACTCCCCATAGTAACGTCAAATGTTGAATTGTTATTTTTTTGCCATGGTGTACTGTTGTGGATGAGTATGGAGTTCTTTGCATGGATGATGATGTTTCTTTCGTTGCCTGTGATTGAGTCGTAGTCCGAGGCGAAGTTTAGTGCTTGGGTCAGCAGGTCTTGTGTGATGGAAGGGTAAAATTATTCGATGTCGAAGGAGATAAAGTTGTGTTGTTGTTTGTCTTGGATGTTGTTAAACCATTTGATTACTGCTGCTGTATTTCTCCATTGGTTGAGTGGTGTTTTGTCCTTGATTTTTGTGTTGATTCTGTCCAGGATTATTTTGCTGATTTTTCCTATTTCGGATTTAGTTGGGTTTATTAGTCGGCATGTTGGGTTATTTGCGAAGTTGAGTTTGTGGTCCTTCAATGTGATGAAGGCTTCTTTGTTGGCTGTGGCGTCCACCCTGTCCTCAATGTCCAGTTCGGTTGCGATCCGCTTGTTTTCCAGGTGGATGTTCTGTAAAGTGTTGGGTTGCGCTTTTTTGTATGATTTGGTGATGCTTTTGTCCAGTAAAGAGTTATGTTCTGGTATGTCCATTCTGTAGAAGTTTGTGGTTTTATCGGCGGCTATGATGAGGTTGCTTACTTTCTTGATGCGCACCGTGTCATTTTTCAGCTTGGTGAGGAATGGGTTGCGGGCTGGCTTAAATTTGACTGATTGTAGCATTTTGAGCATGTCGTTCTAAAAGTCCTTTAATTCCTTGACTGTGGGTGGGTTCTTGGTAGATTTGAATCCGTAAGTTTCCTTTTGCGTTCCTTTTGTTTCAGGGTGGAGGAAAAAGTGTGCTTTCCACCGCATCCTTCTTAGGAAGTGTTCCGTCTTTTCTATGAGTCTTTGCTTGTAGTCCTTCTGCGCGGGAATGGGAATGTTCTTCGTGGAGTAGTCGATGCTGAATTTTTCCATTTCGGATCGTCGTACAGTGCTCAACAAATGTCAATTTGGAGCGGGATATGTCTTGATTGGATTATCCAGAGAATAGTGCTCGATACCGTGGTAAAGCGCAATATGTAGGTGTGGGGAAAATCACAAGACTACTTCGTCTCTACAGAACTGTTTCATGAGGGGTTCCCTCAATCATCAGGAGATTTTAATGGAAGCATTCACATACAATGGTTTATATAGAGCACAGAGTGGGTGGGTACAGGCAGGCGTAGGGTGTGGTGATTGGCTCATGTGTTACCTAGGAGGTGTTTCCGTCTGTGGCGGCATGTTGAAATGATTTCACTGCGCTTGTTAAGGGATGATATATATATATATATATATATATATATATATATATATATATGCATATATATATACATATATATACATATATATATATACACATATATATATACACATATATACACATATATATATATATATACACATGTATATATACATATATACACGTATACATATATACATATATATACATATATATATATACATATATATATATACACACATATACACATAAATTTATATATACATACACATATATACAGTATATATACATTCATACATATACACATATATATATATATGTATATATATATATATATGCATACATATACGAATTCAGAAACCCTCACAATAATTGAGAATCAAGTGTTGTACCGAAATCTGTTACCCATCGGAATTTGTAACTCCAGGGGGCGATGTTCCCATGGCATTTGTTTGATGCTTAAACGGCATGGCAAAAGAGGAGAAATAAGAACGCTTACGTAAATGGTGAAAACTATCCTTAAATGGCGTAAACTATATTGGAAAACGTATGTGTGTGAGAGAGAATCAACAGCTGACACACTGGACTTATACTATAATGAAAGTAAGTCATTGATATAAAGAATATGTGTAATTTATTAATGATGAAATTCTGCCAACTGACGTTTCAGCATTAAGGATAGTTCACGCCATTTACGCAAGCGTTCTTCTTCTCCTCCTCTTTGCTTACAACAGCGGCGCCAAAATCGGCGGAATTCCGCGGATCCGCGGAAAATTCCCATCCCTGTATATATATATACACACACACAAACACACACACGTATATGATGGTCTTTGAAAGTTTTAGAGTGGTTAAGGTAACAGAGGGACTCCCATTCGCCGCATCTTATGAGCGTTTTATCTTTAAAATACATATGCGTTCTTGTCTCTCACAATGATTCTAATGTTTAAAATTTTTCAAAAAGAGCAGTTCCCCTTTAAACAAGGGTAGTAAACGAACATCAAATGACAAAATGTAAGAAAATTAAATATTGTAAGTTTCGTAATGTAACATATAATGTGAATGAAGTGTCAGTAGTAGATATGGACAAGGGGTAGGATAAAATAAGCTCTGCTTCTTTCTTCTTCCTTTCGGACATGTTGAATTACACATATTAAACCATGTGATGACCTTCATCTCAATGAAACAAAAACCCTATCCTAACAATGTAACAAAAAACAGTGCGGTCAGAGAAGTTAAACAACTGAGGGTACAAACATTTGGTCTTACAGGCTTTTAAACAAAGCAGGATTCCTTCCAGCTTGTCCTGACATGATATTAAATAGAAAACAAGTTTAACAAGCTCCTGAATGTGCTTTAGTCATCATTAATCTTTCAGTAGGAGTGCACCCATTATGAACGGTCTCATGGATGCGAGGAACACCCAAAAAAAATTTCCTCACCACACACTGTGAACAAGTAGAGTGCAATCACATGCAACTTCCTGTTTTTCCCTGGATATTAGCTTCCTTGCGCTCAAAGGAAAAAGCAAGAAAGACTATGGAGGTTAAGGAACAACATAAAAAAAAAAAAATTATACCTGGGTATTCTTTCGGACGTCAGGTGAAGTTGACTCTGTAAAAAATAAATGCATTTTATTCGGAATATGAACGTTTACTGCCAGATAAGCAGACCTTTGTGATAGCACAAATGAGTTTAATAAAACAAAAACATTGTTGCAATGGCTGACATTTTAGACTTAGAGATTGATTGATGGATTGACTGAAAATTTTATTAGTAGATTGCACAGTTCAGTACATACTGACCACTAAATGGTAACACCCAAATAAGTTTTTCAACTTGTTTAAGTCGGGGTCCACGTTAATCAATTCATGGTAAAGAGAGACTTAGACTTAAATGGGTTGTACTTGTATAGCGCTTTTCTACCTTCAAGGTACTCAAAGCGCTTTGACACTACCTTTGACTTCCTTTATTTTCATTGAAATTTGAACTTTACAGTACAGATAAGAACAGAATTGTGTTGCATTAGCTTGTTGTAGTGCAGGATAAAAGTTGCATTTACAAAAAGAAGGTGCAGATATGAATATATTTACCTCACAGAATATATTGCACTTTTGCATATGCATCCACGTTTACGGATGTATGTTATATTATCTTTAGAATCCAGCGAGTTAACCGATTTTTGGGGGGAAAAGAGATCATTATGATATCATGTTGCACAGATAACATGAACACCCCATACTTTGCTTAAAACAGTCATGTGTCCACGAGACATCAGAAGTTTAACAAGAAGTATTGCTTGCAGTTTATTCTAGTTTAAATTGATCCCTCTGCAAAAACACCCACCAAATTATTTTTAAAACAAAATTAGGGAGAGCATCAAATTATATGACCCAATCCAAACAACTTTACCCACTCATGGTGTACATGAACTATAACCAACAAATGAGGTCAACACACAGTCACACCTAACACACATCCTTGATCCTTGGTCTTTGTAAACATTATAAAACACGTAAATATCCTTTTAAAACACATATATATCATGTAAAATTACATATCTATAAATCCATTACAGTGCATGATGGGTGTTATATGCATAACACTCTCTCCACACTTCCACATGTTTGCCGCATTTTAGCTGCTTGATATTTCTGATTGATTACAAAACTTTAAGGAAGTTGTCTAGGATGTAAACAAGGTAGGAGTCGAACTTTCACATACTCTTAATATTCATTGTTTTATTGTTTATATTTTATGTTGCATTGTCGTCACGGTCTGGTGTGTGTGTGTGTGTGTGGGGGTGGGGGGGGGGGGGGGTGTTAGTAAAGTGGAAGTAGTTGAAGTTACGTGTTGTTCTGTCCGTTATAGCTTGCTTTAATAAATGCAACCTTGTGTAACTTTTTTTTAAACTAATGATTGTTGTTACATCCCAATTAACGCTCTGCTGTGTGGAAGAAAAAAAAGCGTTCTAATGTGTGTATGCTTGTCTATGTATAACAACATATAGGCGATTACCCTCAAAAATGTGGTTTTATCGCATCATGTTCTATATTTTTACAAAATGCTAACATAATCACAACATTCGAAGAATGGTTAGCTGGTTCAGGTGTACAAGCAACTGCATGTACAGAGCACTCTGAAACATTACACATAGTTGTGATACTTATTAAAAAACAACAAAATTTAGTGTACTGATTCCGATATCCAATTTATTTACATGCTTAAAATATGAAAAGAAACCTGCTGACCAGCTTATGTTAGTAAGTTGAGGTTTGACATAACAGATGTAATAGCATTTTCAATCTATTAGGGATGTTCCGATCAGGGTTTTAAAGTTAAAGTACCAATGATTGTCACACAGACACGAGGTGTGGCGAAATTATTCTCTGCATTTATGCTTTTGATTGATTAAAACTTTTATTAGTAGATTGCACAGTTCAGTACATATTCCGTACAATTTACCCCTAAATGGTAACACCCGAATAAGTTTTTCAACTTGTTTAAGTCGGGGTCCACGTTAATCAATTCATGGTAAGTCGAGTCGATTATCGATGAGTGAGATCGGCCGATAACAATACCAATCACATGAATTACTTGTATTTTAAATGTAGATGCAAGATGGCGGCGCCCGGACGGGCTGCGACACTGCGGTGCTCTTGCTAAAGATGGAACATTTGGCGGAAATGCCGGACAGTTCTGCAGACTTCATGGCTGGCTCGCATCGTGGTCACTCTGTGATCACGTACGACCGCCAGACACTTCTGGATATGGACATATCGGGCCGTTTTGGACTGATAGACGCGTGCGTACTAACTAGCATGGGAATACGTCGGCGGCTACATCCAGCGGCCTGTGAAGCAGCGGAGTCTAGTAGCAGCGGGGGCCGTCTACGGAGCAGACGCCAGCGGTGTGATCGGAAACGCGGATGTCGAGCGGGGCTAAAAACAAAGCAGAAGGCTAATCACCACAGAACACCACTTCCCTCCACCCTGAAGACGGATTTAAATAAAGGATGCGAGACTACTGGTCTGGGTAAGGAGTCAGTTAAATTAGAACAAGTTTTTTCTGCTTTGAGTCTTTCAGAGTTGGACATGTGTTTTACTGAGGTGGCTAACTATGATGCGTGCAGTTTATCAAAGCAACAAACAAACAATCGGAAAATCCCCGTTACTGAGGAGGCTAACCATGATGTGTGCAGTTTATCAAAGCAACAATCAAACAATCGGAACATTCCCGTCGTATCAATTCCTAGATATGGTCGTAATTATACTGAATGCACTGGGCATAATAAACACAACATTATTAATATTGCTACTACGGATAATTTGATCAAAAATTCCCTAAAACAGCCCACTACCTATAATATAGGTTTTTTAAACATAAGATCATTGTCTCCCAAAACGTTGTTAGTTAATGATATCATCAGAGACAACAATCTTAACGTCATCGGTCTCAGTGAAACCTGGCTTAAACCAAACAACTTTTTTGCGCTAAATGAGGCATGTCCTCCTAACTTTACACATGCGCATATTGCCCGTCCGCTTAAAAGGGGTGGGGGGGTCGCACTAATATACAACGAAAACTTTAACCTTAGTCCTAACATAAATAATAAATATAAAACGTTTGAGGTGCTTACTATGAGGTCTGTCACACCGCTGCCTCTACACCTGGCTGTTATCTACCGCCCCCCAGGGCCCTGTTCGGACTTTATCAATGAATTCTCAGAGTTCGTTGCTGATCTAGTGACACACGCCGATAATATAATCATATTGGGGGACTTTAATATCCATATGAATACCCCATCGGACCCACCGTGTGTAGCGCTCCAGACTATAATTGATAGCTGTGGTCTCACACAAATAATAAATGAACCCACGCATTGCAACGGCAATACGATAGACCTAGTGCTTGTCAGGGGTATCACCGCTTCCAAAGTTACGATACTCCCGTATACTAAAGTATTGTCCGATCATTACCTTATAAAATTCGAGGTTCAGACGCATGTTCGTCAAACTAATAATAATAATAACTGCTATAGCAGCCGCAACATTAATACGGCCACAACGACAACTCTTGCTGACCTACTGACCTCGGTAATGGCACCATTCCCAAAGTATGTGGGCTCTATTGATAACCTCACTAACAACTTTAACGACGCCCTGCGCGAAACCATTGATAACATAGCACCGCTAAAGTTAAAAAAGGCTCCAAAAAAGCGCACCCCGTGGTTTACAGAAGAAACTAGAGCTCAGAAATTATTATGCAGAAAGCTGGAACGCAAATGGCGCACGACTAAACTTGAGGTGCACCATCAAGCATTTAGTGATGGTTTAATAACTTATAAACGCATGCTTACCTTAGCTAAAGCTAATTATTACTCAAATCTCATCCACCGTAATAAAAACGATCCTAAATTTTTGTTTAGTACGGTAGCATCGCTAACCCAACAAGGGACTCCTTCCAGTAGCTCCACCCACTCAGCTGATGACTTTATGCAATTCTTTAGTAAGAAAATTGATGTCATTAGAAAGGAGATTAAAGACAATGCGTCCCAGCTACAACGGGGTTCTATTAACACTGACACGATTGTATATACGGCGGATACTGCCCTCCAAAATAGTTTCTCTCGTTTTGAGGAAATAACATTAGAGGAATTGTTACAACGTGTAAATGGAATAAAACAAACAACATGTTTACTTGACCCTCTTCCTGGGAAACTGATCAAGGAGCTCTTTGTATTATTAGGTCCATCAGTGCTAAATATTATAAACTTATCACTTTCCTCGGGCACTGTTCCCCTAGCATTCAAAAAAGCGGTTATTCATCCTCTTCTTAAAAGACCTAACCTCGATCCTGACCTCATGGTAAACTACCGACCGGTGTCTCACCTTCCCTTTATTTCAAAAATCCTCGAAAAAATTGTTGCGGAGCAGTTAAATGAACACTTAGCGTCTAACAATCTATGTGAAACCTTTCAATCCGGTTTCAGGGCAAATCACTCGACGGAGACAGCCCTCGCAAAAATGACTAATGATCTATTGCTAACGATGGATTCTGATGCGTCATCTATGTTGCTGCTCCTCGATCTTAGCGCTGCTTTCGATACTGTCGATCATAATATTTTATTAGAACGTATCAAAACACAAATTGGTATGTCAGACTTAGCCCTGTCTTGGTTTAACTCTTATCTTACTGATAGGATGCAGTGTGTCTCCCATAACAATGTGACCTCGGACTACGTTAAGGTAACGTGTGGAGTTCCCCAGGGTTCGGTCCTTGGCCCTGCACTCTTCAGCATCTACATGCTGCCGTTAGGTGACATCATACGCAAATACGGTGTTAGCTTTCACTGTTATGCTGATGACACCCAACTCTACATGCCCCTAAAGCTGACCAACACGCCGGATTGTAGTCAGCTGGAGGCGTGTCTTAATGAAATTAAACAATGGATGTCCGCTAACTTTTTGCAACTCAACGCCAAAAAAACGGAAATGCTGATTATCGGTCCTGCTAGACACCGAACTCTATTTAATAATACAACTCTAACATTTGACAACAAAACAATTAAACAAGGCGACACGGTAAAGAATCTGGGTATTATCTTCGACCCAACTCTCTCCTTTGAGGCACACATTAAAAGCGTTACTAAAACGGCCTTCTTTCATCTCCGCAATATCGCTAAAATTCGCTCCATTCTGTCCACTAAAGACGCTGAGATCATTATCCATGCGTTTGTTACGTCTCGCCTCGATTACTGTAACGTATTATTTTCGGGTCTCCCCATGTCTAGCATTAAAAGATTACAGTTGGTACAAAATGCGGCTGCTAGACTTTTGACAAGAACAAGAAAGTTTGATCACATTACGCCTGTACTGGCTCACCTGCACTGGCTTCCTGTGCACTTAAGATGTGACTTTAAGGTTTTACTACTTACGTATAAAATACTACACGGTCTAGCTCCATCCTATCTTGCCGATTGTATTGTACCATATGTCCCGGCAAGAAATCTGCGTTCAAAGGACTCCGGCTTATTAGTGATCCCCAAAGCCCAAAAAAAAGTCTGCGGGCTGTAGAGCTTTTTCATTTCGGGCTCCAGTACTCTGGAATGCCCTCCCGGTAACAGTTCGAGATGCTACCTCAGTAGAAGCATTTAAGTCTCACCTTAAAACTCATTTGTATGCTCTAGCCTTTAAATAGACTCCCTTTTCAGACCAGTTGATCTGCCGTTTCTTTTCTTTTTCTTCTATGTCCCACTCTCCTTTGTGGAGGGAGTCCGGTCCGATCCGGTGGCCATGTACCGCTCGCCTGTGTATCGGCTGGGGACATCTCTGCGCTGCTGATCAGCCTCCTCTTGGGATGGTTTCCTGCTGGCTCCGCTGTGAACGGGACTCTCGCTGCTGTGTTGGATCCGCTTTGGACTGGACTCTCGCGACTGTGTTGGATCCATTATGGATTGATCTTTCACAGTATCATGTTCTCATAGTCATCATTGTCACCGACGTCCCACTGGGTCATTATTGTCACCGATGTCCCACTGGGTGTGAGTTTTCCTTGCCCTTATGGGCCTACCGAGGATGTCGTAGTGGTTTGTGCAGCCCTTTGAGACACTAGTGATTTAGGGCTATATAAGTAAACATTGATTGATTGATTGATTGATTCATGGAGCATGCTGTTGACAGTATAACCGTATTCACATAATGTTTAAACTAGTTCCTTAATCTGTTTATCACATAATTTTTTGATCAAATTAAATTAAGTAGTACACAATAACTATACAAAAAACCTACTATCTACTGCTGATTTAAATTCCTTTTTTTTGCCCATTAACAGTCCACCTGTGTCCAGGAAATTATTCTGAATTTGTAAACATTAACAAACACTAAAAAAGTGATTTGGACCAAATAAAAATAACGATCTAGTCACTCTCGTGTCAATCTTATGAGACTAAAATTGGTATATACTCCACCTATTTATGGATTGTTGCGATTGTACTGACTGTGACAATGCTGACACACTAACAGTTGCTGTTATTTTATCCTCTTTCTAGACTATTGTTAATCTACTTGTTCACTTCCTGTTAATAACTGCCTAATTTCTGCTTTAAAGGGATTCTATCTGCACTTCTTGAAGTTTATCAAGCACTTATTTCTTGGTGTTGTTTAAATGCTGCCATCTAAGCGCCCTCTTTTCATGGACGCCCCTGCTTATTTCAGCAAGACAATGACAAGCCACATTCAGCACGTGTTACAACAGCGTAGCTTCGTAAAAAAAAGTGTGCGGGTACTTTCCTGGCCCGCCTGCAGTTCAGACATGTCTCCCATCGAAAATGTGTGGCGCATTATGAAGCGTAAAATACGACAGTGGAGACCCCGGACTGTTGATCGACTGAAGCTCTACAAAAAACAAGAATGGGAAAGAATTCCACTTTCAAAGCCTTAAAAATTAGTTTCCTTCAGTACCCAAACGTTTATTGAGTGTTGTTCAAAGAAAAGGTGATGTAACACAGTGGTGAACATGCCCTTTCCCAACTACTTTGGCACATGTTGCAGCCAGGAAATACTAAGTTAATTATGATTTGCAAAAAAAAAATTAAGTTTGTGAGTTTGAACATCAAATATCTTGTCTTTGTAGTGCATTCAATTGAATATGGGTTGAAAAGGATTTGCAAATCATTGTATTCCGTTTATATTTACATATAACACTATTTCCCAACTCATATGGAAACAGGGTTTGTATATACATACATATACACAAACACGTATATTCATATATTACTCATTGTTAAAATCGGCCCTATACATTTATGCACTGCAGGTCTTGACATAGTAATAGGTCTATTTACTTGTAGTTTCAAGTGAATCATGTCAGATATTACTGTGTTTATCGACTGAAACTTGTTTTACTGCGGTATGCTTTCAACTTTTTGATGTCTGTGTGTGAAAACACAATTACAGATGGAAATATTCAGATTTAATGAGTCCATGGGCTAATAAATGCCCACCAGTGTTAAGGTTGTAATGTGTTAATTCAAGCGGGATTTCTGAAAATAGGCTATTAAGTAGAATTTGCCTTAATTGGCATCAATTTGGACCCAAGTTTACATTGCCAAATTGACTTCCTTGTCCAATGAAGAGCTAAAAAATCCAAACAGATTAACTGCACTCACCTAAGTGTTTGCACACAGTGGAATAATAGAAAAGGTTGAGCACATCCGTGTAGATGCTGGGCAGATGCTTGAGCGACATCAACCTCCTTAGTCGGGACGAACAGCTTCGTTTATGGAACTGGAGGAGGATCTTCTCCTCGGAGAGCGTCGTGGGGCGCAGTTCCACTTTGTGATTTTGCAGGACTTGGTCGACGAAGTTGACGGGGACTATGGGAAAAAGAATTTCTTTGACCACCAGCATTGGGAGGAACACGTCCCCTGTCCGCATGACGTACGGGAAAGGACAGCAGCCCTGCATGGTGTAATCCTTCAGCCTATCTAGTACTTCCTGGAGAGCAGAGTTTATGTCCTCATTGTGCCATTTTCGTCTTGCTTTAATCCCCAACAGGCAGGAGATTTTCAGGATTTTGGTGGGGCGTTCAGGCAGTTCCTGCTTAGAAAGCCAACTTCTGAGCTGCTGCTCCGGGGTGGCCGACACACATTTGGACACCAACTTGCAGAGGGAGCGGTGCATCTCTATAAAGTGCTTACGAACTGGTGCTTGCACTTTTGGTTTCTTTGGTTCTATAGGAACGCTCATAATGGGCACTTTTTTATGTGGTGCTGAACAAGACAACTTCACATCATGAAGACTGATTTTGTGGTTGGAAATCTTAAGGGACTCGGGTGAAATATTTTTGATATCAAATTTGGGGCCTGGGGGTTGAGGTGGATTCTGAGATGGAGGCTCAGTGCTGCTGACCACCTGCTGCTCAAGTGGTGTCCTTCTATTGCTCAGACAAGGTGAGCTTGGCAGTTCGGGCTCATCTGAAAACTCAGTTTCTTCTACCGGGGAAGGTTTAGTTTCAAGTTCCTCAGGTTCACATTTCTTAATGACCAGCATAGAGCTGATTTCTAACAAAGTTGTGTCCTCTGGTTCTATTTTGATTTGATCCTTTATAGCCGGACTCACAGAACCTTCACTCGAGTCACACGCGTTGGGAGGATTTATTTTCTCCACTTTGATATTTGTGGTTTCAAACGTTTCTGCAACTGGAGTATCTGTACAGAAATCGGTGGGTGGCCCTTCTGGATCTGATTTTATTTCTTTAGTGCTCGCTATGTGGTTAATTCCACATATCTTAGGTGACAGCTGAGTTTTCTGAGGTTCCCCTTCTACAGGTAGCACTCGAGATGCTGACTGGTAAGGTGCCAGGCTAAACACACTGTCAATAACTGGCAATTGGGGAGAGAATGTTTTTTTTTGTACCACGTTGTCCTCCATTTCTTGTGGCTGTTGCTTTTTAAACGAGTCAGTTTCATATAAATCCAAAGCTTCCTCTTTTATTTTTAGTAGTGGAGGTGTATGAGGAACGCACATCTTCAGGTTTCCTGTGTGAACAGGAGTTGATGGATCACTTGAATCACTGTGTTTATTTCCTGTTACAATGACTGTACGAAGGTTACGATTATTAGCTGCAAGGATACAATCTGACGTCTGATTGGGGTACAGAGGAAGCCATGTCACGGGGGCAACTGGTGAGTCTCTGGGCTGATTTGGGGCAGTGACCTGACCTACACAAACTGAATAGTCCAGGAGCCTCTCTGTGGTTAAACCAGGAGGTGAGAAGACAGCTTGATCTATGTGTCGGCTGGCAAAAGAGGGAAAGAATCGTCTTGCTTGAATGTGGGAAGGCGACACAGGTTGACATCGCGTTGTACTGTTTTGGTTCATTCTTAGGAAGGAATGCGATGTGTGTGATGGTCCAACATGCTGGCTGGTGTTACTGGCTACAGGGGAAATTGAGTGATCTACATATTGGGCTGAGGGGGAAATATTATTGCTGCTATGTGAATTCAGCATAGGTGAGGGATGTTGCCTTTTTAGGGTTCTGAGTTGACTTAAATGAAACCCAGGTAAAGCATAACATGGATAATCAAAGCCTTGCACAAAGGAGTGATGTGGTAGTGTTTCAGTGCTATGCAAAAACAAAGGAATGTCACCATGAAGCATCTGAGGGCATGAATAACGGTCCCCTTGGTTTGGGTTTGTGTGTGTTCGAAGAGGGGGGGACTGTCCATGCCTTGCATCAGTATCTTTACAATGTGTCCTGTTCTTTACTTCTACCGTGGCCTGAGGGGAGTAAAACATTGGCTGCTTTGTTTGATTGCCATATTTAGACATTGGAGAACATTCTTGATAAATCTCTGAGGTCATATGCTCACATGTTGCATGGGGGGGGTGGATGCCTGCATAGCCTTTGGGAGACGGCTGTAAATTCTGCTCACTTAAAGAGGTAAACGTGGAGTGGTGAGGCATACAGGGGTAGGCACCATAGTTTGGCTCAAGCCTAGCTGGCATAGTCCTTCCTTCGCTTGTGCTCTGTGCGATCCTGTTTTGCTCATCACCGGAATCCAACTGTAAACCACTTTGGACGGTTTCTGCCTCCCGCTGGATGCGTAATCTTTTGCTGTTGTGAACTCCAGCTTGTGTCCAATTGTGCTCTAACTCAGCATTTGCGAGCATTTGCTGGGATTTTTGCGCCACGCTGTACCGATGTCCCATCATGCAGCTCAGGTTATGGCAGCAGGGGTTATGTCCATACATGGCTTTAGGAATAGCCAGGTATACAGGGCTGTCAGTTAACAGAGAAGCATACTCGCCTCCTGTTTTTGTTTCTCTAATAGTCGCCGAGGTTGCTGCTGTTGGGATACTGCTTCCTGCATTTTTATTAGAGTCCGCCGTAAAGCCCACAGTGAGTGGTCTGTTAAGCTTTGAGGAGGAATGGCTGTCATCAGAGGAACTGCTGTCTTGTCTGCGAAAGATGAAGCTTTGTCCTTGTGGGCCCGACAGATGACTAATAGGACTTCTCGCATCCAGCAGCGAGGAGTTCGAGTTAATGCAGGATGGCAACCCTCTGGGGTCACTGGAAAAGTATGGCCCGCCGTACTGCCTCTCAAGAAACCCAGACATATCTGATGGCGTTGACAGTCTGCAGAATGCCATCAAATAATGGCATCCAGGGTCAAATCACCTCAGTGAGGCTTTGGTTGCACATCCAAACCTAAAAGTAGAAAATAAGTGTAAGACAAACCAATTCATTATATTTCAGAATTCCAATAAATTAGTCAATCCATCTACATTTATTGTTGCCTAGCATGCTCAGGGAGACTGATAAGAGGCAGACTGGTTTACAAACACCACACCTAAATTAAGATTTAGAGCATATCTCTATCAAAATCAGCTATAACAAGTAGTTTCTTTTTAATGAATGAATAATGCATAAACTTTATACATAAATAGGAGGTGGGTCTCTGTGAAGTGGTCAAAAATTCAAGATGTTTTGTCTTGCGTGGTTAAGCCTGGGCTGATATTCGGTAAGTCAATTTAGCAAACAATAAATGAAAATGACCCAGGACACGTTGGGAAGACTATGTCTCCCGGCTGGCCTGGGAACGCCTCGGGATCCCCCGGGAAGAGCTAGACGAAGTGGCTGGAGATAGGGAAGTCTGGGCTTCCCTGCTTAGGCTGCTGCCCCCGCGACCCGACCTCGGATAAGCGGAAGATGATGGATGGATGGATAAATGAAAATGAACTTTTTTTGTTTTCCAGCCTCGATAACTGCTATATAGGCCTTCATGCGTTGTTACAGGCAGCAAAAGCAGTCACTATTTGCATCGGTTTCAAAATCTCCCCCAGGACGCCTCCCCGGGGAGGTGTTTAAGGTGCGTTTGACCGGTAGGAGGCCATGGGGAAGACCCAGGACACGGTGGAGAGACTCTCCCAGCTGGCCTGGGAACGCCTTGGGATTCCCCAGGAAGAGCTGGACGAAGCAGCTGGGAAAAGAGAAGTCTGGGCTTCTCTGCTTAGGCTTCTGCCCCTGCAACTAAACTTCAGATAAACGGAAAAAGATAGATGGATGGATGGATGGATAAAAATGAAAAAAAATGTTTTAACAAAAAAATTGTTGGATCTTTTGAAACTAGAATAATATTTGATGTTTCGTCTACAAAGAAAGTATATTGTGTGGCTATTTATTTTTGTTATTTTAAAAGAAAATACAACTTGGTTACAATATTTAAGTGTGTGTATAAGTAGTTTTTGAGCACATTCAACAATACCGCAGATAATATTGATTACCATGATAATTATGGCCACAATAACTATAACGAAATTTTTATGTTTTAGTAGTGCATATTTGAGGGAACCCCGCCCCCTCCAAAATGAAATATGACCTATTTTACTGCTTTTGGTTGCGATTTTTATTCAAGTGCAAAATTTTGCAAACAGAACATATTTTTATTTGCGCTGTTTGTTTTATTTAACTTGGAAATTTACAATTTTGCATTTCAATTACAATGTTAAAATGTACAAAAAATACAAAATGATTTTAATTGAAAGGGAATTATTGCAATATTATTATGTGCTATCATTACATCAGTGGTTAATTTGGTCTCAAAATAATGTTGACAAAAAGATTGTTATCGGCAATAACTTTTCGTTTATCGGCTATTTGGAAGTCAATATATCGTCAAACAAAATGTATTATCGGCCCAGGCCTATTTGTTCCATTTAGTTGTGTCTTGATACAAAAGCATCTTTTTTTTTTTTTTTAATAGCGCTTTTCTACCTTCAAGGTACTCAAAGCGCTTTGACACTACTTCCACATTTACCCATTCACACACACATTCACACACTGATGGAGGGAGCTGCCATGCAAGGCGCCAACCAGCACCCATCAGGAGCAAGGGTGAAGTGTCTTGCTCAGGACACAACGGACGTGACGAGGTTGGTACTAGGTGGGATTTGAACCAGGGCCCCTCGGGTTGCGCACGGCCACTCTCCCACTGCGCCACGCCGCCACGTCTGATGAGGTTATTAGCAGATTAATTGTAAAGTGATAAGTATGCATTTTTCTTGTATATTGTCAGACGGACAGAATGAGTGAACATTTTTGTCCACATTGCTGAAAAAAATTAAACATGGTCAATTAGAGATAGGGTGAGAAGCTCTGCCATTCGGAGGAACTCAAAGTAAAGCCGCTGCTCCTTCACATCGAGAGGAGCCAGATGAGAAGATGGATGGATGGATGGTCAATGAGAAATAAGCTTCAGAAAAGCGTGTGTGCTTATGGCGTCGGGCTGATTTTTCCTTACTGCCTAAAATATAATTGTGAGGATTTTTTTGTCTATAATAGGGTTGCGCATAAACCGATATTAATCATTTAAATTTGGTTCGATGTTAGAGGGTTTTATTACCATTATAAAATCGTGAAAAATGCATATACCGTATTTCCTTGAATAGCCGCCGGGGCGCTAATTAATTTAAAACCTTTTCTCACTCCTGCGCTTATTCAAGGCATGCGGTAAAAGTAAGACGGCGCTAATAATTTTAAAACCTCTTCTCACCCCTGCGCTTACCAATGGCATGCAGTAAAAAAATGAGTGTGATTAAAAATAAATTAAAAATAAAAATATACTTCTGCGGCCGCGGCCCTGTGGTTGGGGACCACTGCTCTACAGCATGTCATCGCGCCCACCTTTGCACCATGCTATTTGCGTGCCGGCCGGACGCATGCACTTCGCTGCTTCTCATAGGAGATTGCAATGCATACTTGGTCAACAGCCATACCTTTTACACTGATGGTTGTGATATAAACAACTTTAACACTCTTACTAATATGCGCCACACTCTGTGAACCCACACCAAACACATTTCCGGAGAACATTGGCTTTGTAACACATTATGAACGCAACATAAGAATTACCCACAATTCCAATGCATCCATGACTCTTGGCTATATTATACACGCGCCCCCAACTCCGCCCACCTCAAACGACGCACGGAGAGAGGGGTTGGGTTTGGTGCTATAATATAGCCAAGAGTCATGGATGCATTTGAATTCTGGGTAATTCTTATGTTGCGTTTATAATGTGTTACAGAGCCAATGATCTCCAGAAATGTGTTTGGTGTGGGTTCACAGAGTGTGGCGCATATTAGTAAGAGTGTTAAAGTTGTTTTATATCACAACCATCAGTGTGATCTGTATGGCTGTGGAACAAGACCCCTGGTTTACAAATAGTAAAAAAAAAAAACACTCGTTCGCCATTTTGGTAATGACGTCACGACTTTGACACGGCAGGAAAAGTAAGCATGCGCTGATAAATTTGGGGAGCGAGTTTGATCCGGCAGTAATCCAAGGCAGGCGCATATTACATGCCCAGCAGCTATTCAGGGAAATACGGTAGTCAGATTTCTGTGACACATTTTAGCTTGTGACAAGTGAACGGACGACTGAGTCCTCAATACAGTGTAGCATCGTCGCTCGCAGCTAACGTCCCTCAATGAAGTGAAGCGGCTGCTAAGTCACCAATCGTTGCATCCATGGTATGGTATCATTACCACATGCGGAAAAAAATAGTTAACAGGCCACCACACACAGTAAGATACAAGATGCCGTGCTGACCGCTAAGTTAGACACAGCCTTTCAATATAAACAGGGGTGGGTGGATCAATTTGACAACATACATCAATGCCCGACTGAAGCTTTTCAGTTGTAGTAATAACTTTAAAATTTAGTATTTCCACAAATTGGTCTGAAAGCTTTGAAATAAAATAAATATGTGACATGAAATACATATGTGAAAGTAAGTAATACAATTGTTTTTAAAGTCATCAAAATGCATTTGTTTAGGCCAGTGGTTCTCAAATGGGGGTACGTGTACACCTGGGGGTACTTGAAGGTATACCAAGGGGTACGTGAGATTTTTTTAAAATATTCTAAAAATAACAATAATTCAAAAATCCTTTATGAATATATTTATTGAATAATACTTCAACAAAATATACATGTAAGTTCATAAAGTGTGAAAAGAAATGCAACAATTCAATATTCAGTGTTGACAGCTAGATTTTTTGTGACATGTTCCATAAATATTGATGTTAAAGATTTTTTTTTTTTTAAGAAATGTTTGGAATTAAGTTCATGAATCCAGATAGATGTCCATTACAATCCCCAAAGAGGGCGCTTTAAGTTGATGATTACTTCTATGTGTAAAAATCTTTATTTATAATTTATAATATAATTGTTTATTTTTCAACAAGTTTTTAGTTATTTTTATATCTTGTTTATATCTTTTTTTCCAAATAGTTAAAGAAAGACCACTACAATTTAATAAATCAGAAACTGATGACATAGTGCTGTATTTTACTTCTTTATCTCTTTTTTTCAACCAAAAATGCTTTGCTCTGATCAGGGGGTACTTGATTTGAAAAAAATTTCACAAGGGGTACATCACTGAAAAAAGGTTGAGAACCACTGGTTTAGGCCATGGGTGTCAAACTCATTTTAGCTCAGGAGCAGCATGGAGGAATATCTGTGCACACGTGGGCCGGACTATTAAAATCATGGCATTAAAACTAAAAAATAAAGACAACTTCACATTGATTTCTTTGTTTTACTTTGACCAAAAATACATTCTGAAATTATTACAATAAAAATATGGAAACAAATATTAGCAGCAGTAAAATTGAGAGCCACGAAGGAAAGAAAAAAGTGAATGACTGTTTATAACTAGAGATGTCCGATAATATAGGACTGCCGATATTATCGGCCGATAAATACTTTAAAATGTGATATCGTAAATTATCGGTATCAAAAAGTAAAATGTATGACTTTTCAAAACGCCGCTGTACGGAGCGGTACGTAGGACGTAGGGCGAAGTACAGAGCGCCAATAAACCATAAAGGCACTGCCTTTGCATGCTGGCCCAATCTAGGGCTGGGCGATATTGGCTTTTATTAATATCACAATATTTTTATGCCACATTGCGATATACGATATATATTACGATATTTTGCCTTGGCCTTGAAGCATATAATCACATACTATGATGATTCTGTGTGCACATTAAAACATTCTTCTTCATACTGCATTAATATATGCTACTTTTAAACTTTCATGCAGAAAGGGAAATCACAACTAAGTCAATTGACGAAAATTGTATTTATTAAATACTCTTCATTCTCTCACAGGTGAATTTTTAAATGAAAGAACAAATAAATAGTGTTGTTACCTTTTTGTAGTAACACTTCTGCTGCATACTTTGCATTGATTGATTGATACTTTTATTAGCAAATTGCACAGTACATATTCCGTACAATTGACCACTAAATGGTAACACCCGAATACGTTTTTCAACTTGTTTAAGTCGGGGTCCACGGTAATCAATACATGGTACAAATATATACTATCAGCATAACACAGTCATCAAACAGGTTAATCATCATAGTATATACAGTACATTGAACAGCATATTGCTGTTGTCTGCTGAATATCTTCCCACTTGGAGCCAAAGCACCGCCAGATGATGGACCCCCTGCTCTTTGTTGGACATTTATTGTTCTTCCTCCATTTCTGATAAGTTTCGCACCATCTCTCTCTCTCTCTGATCGGCGAGAACTATGACGCTAGACTCGCGAGAGTATGTGACGTATGTAAGAAGGCAGGCTTGTTTTCTGTATCTGTCAGAATGAGAGACGAGGAGGACTGAGAAACGCCTGTTGTGTGATGCACGCAGCTAAAAGCAACTCGACCTGCCTCAGCAAACGTTAGCCATGCTAACGTTAGCTCTCGGCGAGAGCATGTGACGCTACATGTGCGGCAGTATGTGACGCATGTAAGAAGGCGGGCTTATTTTACGTCCCTGTGAGAAGGACAGACGAGAAGGAGTGAGACACGCCAGTAATGTAATGCACGCAGCTTAAAGCAACGGTGTGAGAACATATAATCGAATATTACGATATAGGCATTTTCTATATCGCACAGAGACAAACCTGCGATTATATCGTATATATCGATATATCGCCCAGTCCTAGCCCAATCACATAATATCTACGGCTTTTTACACACACAAGTGAATGCACTGCATACTTGGTCAACAGCCATACAGGTCACACTGAGGGTGGCCGTATAAACAACGTTAACACTGTTACAAATATGCGCCACACTGTGAACCCACACCAAACAAGAATGACAAAAACATTTCGGAAGAACATCCACACCGTAACACAACATAAACACAACAGAAAAAATACCCAGAACCCCTTGCAGCACTAATTCTTCCGGGACGCTACAATATACACCCCCGGCACCACCAACCCCCACCTCAACCTCCTCATGCTCTCTCAGGAAGAGCATGTCCCAAATTTCAAGCTGCTGTTTTAAGGCATGTTAAAAAAATTATGCACTTTGTGGCTGCTCCTAAGCTCTGGAACGACCTACCGCTGAGTGTTAGACAAGTCTCCTCTCTTCTTGTTTTTAAATCTCTTTTAATAACATACTTTTATTCCTTGGCTTTTAACACTGAATGATATCCATCCTGCAATGGCGCCCCACTATACACCTGCTGTGAACCTGTTTTTATGTTTAATTTATTTATTTGTTATCAAGTTCTGTTTGTGTTGTGTTGTTTGCTCGGTCCTCGTATTATCGTTTAACCTGCCCATTATACAGCACTTTGCTAACCCTGTGGTAAATTTTAAATTGTGCTTTATAAATAAAGTTGAGTTGATTTGACTTCAATAATAAATATGGCAGTGCAATTTTTGCATTGCTTTCCATAACTTGAGTTGAATTTTTTTCAAAATTAGGCTTAATAATGTGTTAATTTCACGACTGTATATATCAGTATCGGTAATTACGAGTTGGACAAAATCGTAATATCGGATATCGGCAAAAAAGCCATTATCGAACATCTGTTGCGATCTGCTGCTCAGATCTACACTATTTATTTTTCCATTTTGTATATTTCTCCGACTCCTTATTTCCTGTTTGCTTTGTCACCATGGTCACTCATCAGTCCACCTGATAGTCTCGCCCCGCACACCTACCACTAATTATCACCCTTCTATTCAAGCCAGTCTTCTCTGTTCATTCGGTCTGGTTTCATAGTTTGCTTTCACGCCACTGTATGTCTGGATTTTGATCATTTGCTTTCACGCAAGTATTTCTATTCTCGCTAGCTTATTTATTTTTCCATTTTGTATATTTCTCCGACTCCTTATTTCCTGTTTGCTTTGTCACCATGGTCACTCATCAGTCCACCTGATAGTCTCGCCCCGCACACCTACCACTAATTATCACTCTTCTATTCAAGCCAGTCTTCTCTGTTCATTCGGTCTGGGTTCATAGTTTGCTTTCACGCCACTGTACGTCTGGATTTTGATCATTTGCTTTCACACAAGTATTTCTATTCTCGCTAGCTTCTCACGCTAAGCCACTTGTTTTGTCCAGTTTACATACTGATGATTTGGTTTCTCTTTTGTGCCAACGTGCTATTTTAGTTTGTCTATTTTTACTTCCTAGTTTTCATACTAGCGTTTTTGGTTTGCCTTTTTATTAGCTCCAGTATTTCTGTTCAGAGCTCGCTTTTTGTTAAATAAATATTTTAAGAGCCTACCTTTGTTGTGTTCATGTCAACGCATCCACGGAGGGACAAACCCGGCATTACCATGCCCACCAGTCCTCACAGTATGAACCCAGCAAGAGATTCCTTCCCGATTAACAGCTGGAAAGAGAACACCTTTGATATAGGCACGTGGAAAAAGCTCCGAGCACGGGAGGCGGAGATTCGTCATTACGGTGATGTGCCTTCCGAATCCGCTCACGCTGCCGGCTGCAGTGACGCTTTCACTACACGACTCTCTTTCAGCGAACACAGCAAGCTTCAACCCATCCAGGATACTCCTCACAAGCCTGGTAATCCCTTTAGTTTCATGTCCAAACTTTCTTTCGACCGCCATGTCTCTTTCACAGACGGCAGCGGTGACGTCATGTCGGCAACGCCTTCCGGTGACGTCACCGAACATTTTTTGGGGGAATATAATTCCCAGCCTTTTTCTAAAGATATTGACTTCAATTTTTTGGACAATATTGATTAAGATTTACATAAGGACGTTTTTTCCAGAGGCAAGTTTAGTTCTCAATTTTCACCTACTTTTTCATCTCAGTCACTAAGTCCTCAAGCCCAACCCAAATCTTTGGGTTTTTCTCCTTTTTCTCAGGGTAATTCTAGTGGGGAGGAATCTGCCCTCCTCCTAATCTCCCACCACCCACCCTTAAAGACCTCTTCACACATTAAGGAATGCGTCTGGCATCCGCTGTTTGAAGGGGAGGCTCAGGTTGGCAACTGTGCTATAGAGGTAGCACAGTTGCAACCTGCTAAGCCACAAACTCCAACGCGTCCTCCTCCACCTTTGTTCCATCCATATCTTAGTCGCTGTCCTAGTCCATGTAGTTATGTCCCTAGCCTGGTTCTCGCACCAGAGATGGACTCCAGCCTGGTTCTCGCACCAGAGATGGACTCTAGCCTGGTTCTCACACCAGCCTCCGACCCAGAACTGGTTCTCACACCGGTTTCAGACTTTCACCTGGTTCTCACACCAGCACCTGCTCCTAGGCTGGAGCCCACTCCAGCACCAGCCCTATTACTGGAGTCCACTCCAGCACCATCCCTATTGCTGGAGTCCACTCCAGCACCAGCTCCAGAGCTGGAGCCTGGTGCTGGAGTCCACTCCAGCACCAGCTCCAAAGCTGGAGCCCACTCCAGCACCAGCTCCAAAGCTGGAGCCCACTCCAACACCAGCGCCGACGACGGGGCTGGAGCCCACACCAGCGCCGACGACGGGGCTGAACCCACACCAGCGCCGACGACGGGGCTGGAGCCTACACCAGCGCCGCCGACGACGACTACGCCTTCTTCCACGGCCATAACAGCGGTTTTCACACCGCCGACGACTACTGTGGTTTCCATGCCGTCGCTGGCTCCTGCGGCCTTCACGCCGCCGCCTTCTTCGGCTGCAGCACCCACACCTGCTTCCACGATGGCGACGACTGCGCCTGCCTCCAGGACGGCGACGACTACGCCTGCCTCCGCGACGGCGACGACTACGCCTGCCTTCACGACGCCGCCTTCTTCGGCTGCAGCACCAGCACCTGTTTCCGCGGCAACGATGACTCCGCCTCCAGCTTCCTCGACGATGTCTCAGCGTCCTCGAGTTGGCCTGCTGCGCAAGCAGTAATCTGGGGCCTGCAGTCTGCCTTCTCAAAGGTCAGTAACTGGACGCCAATGGCGCAAACAGCAGCAGCCCTCAAGACTTTCCCTAAAAACCCTAAGGCTGCTTAACTTTTGGCGCCACGCACGCCCACCTTCTCAGCGGCCACCAATGATAGATAGATAGATAGATAGTACTTTATTGATTCTTTCAGGAGAGTTCCTTCAGGAAAATTAAAAATGTGGCCTTTTCGAGGTTGCCCGCCAAGACTTTTGCGGCAGCGGCGTTTCCGTCCGCCACTGCCACATGATTTGTCCCGGTGGATTCGGGGACACACGACTTGGCGACCCTCCACCGTGGCAACCCTCCGCCCTCGCTTCGTTTGTGGACTTTCTGTTTTGGGGAGGGGGTTCAAGTTTAGTTTTTTCTTAGTTTTTTTTTCAGACATCTGGTATCTGTCTTTTGTTGGGGGGGGGAATACTGTTGCGATCTGCTGCTCAGATCTACACTATTTATTTTTCCATTTTGTATATTTCTCCGACTCCTTATTTCCTGTTTGCTTTGTCACCATGGTCACTCATCAGTCCACCTGCTAGTCTCGCCCCACACACCTGCCACTAATTATCACCCTTCTATTTAAGCCAGTCTTCTCTGTTCTTTCGGTCTGGGTTCATAGTTTGCTTTCACGCCACTGTACGTCTGGATTTTGATCATTTGCTTTCACGCAAGTATTTCTATTCTCGCTAGCTTCTCACGCTAAGCCACTTGTTTTTTCCAGTTTACATACTGATGATTTGGTTTCTCTTTTGTACCAACGTGCTATTTTAGTTTGTCTATTTTTACTTCCTAGTTTTCATACTAGCGTTTTTGGTTTGCCTTTTTATTAGCTCCAGTATTTCTGTTCAGAGCTCTCTTTTTGTTAAATAAATATTTTAAGAGCCTACCTTTGTTGTGTTCATGTCAACGCATCCACGGAGGGACAAATCCGGCATTACCATGCCCACCAGTCCTCACAACATCTCTATTTATAACTGAATACATTTACATATGCATAAACATTTGTTTTTTTGTTTTGTTTTTAATGAATTAACGTTTATGACAAACTTTTTCCAAAACACAATATATAATGTGAGATATAACAGGATAATGCATACATATATCATTTGTTTTCAAAACGGTTAATAAAAAGTAAAACCCAATTTAGAAAATTCCTAGCGCCAACACTGATGGAGTATTGGTGCTTGCAAAAACAGCAGCACGCGGCTGTGGCCTAATACTAATCAGATATCATCCCGAGGGCCAAAGATAACTCATCGCTGAATCTAGCCCGCAGGTCTTGACTTTGACACCGTGGGTGTCTGGTGGATAGACGTGCCATCGAACATTTTTTGGAGTGGTTTGAGCTGCCAAAACATAACAAATTATATTTGAATTTAAATAAAACATATTTGAATGTAGTGAAACCTTATTCAAATTAAATATATGTTAACGATAAAAGTTGACCACAGGATTAATTGATTACATTAATATTTAAACATTAAATAATGCATGTCATGTCACTGACGCAACACAATCATAACACTTCTCAGCTTATCAACCGGATGTTCATATCATCTTAAAGGATAAAAAAAAAAGGTCTAGAATTATTCACTCTGTGATAGAAAGAGCAATGGTCACAAACATAAATTAATTTGTTAAATAAACTATTGTTGTTTTAACTTAACATATCTTAAAACCTATTTCAAACCTTCTCTAAAAGTATATATTGTTTATAATTACGTACAGTAAAACTATGAGGTAAATGGTACAGAACAGCAACATACAAACTCAACAGGTATAGATTTTCCTTTGTTCCGCTGGCAATCAAAGCACTTAGTAACAGAAAAATACTGTAATAACCGGATGCAATAATGAGTGCAATATTAGGATAGTGCAATACGGGAAGTGTGCAATACGCGGGGAGTGAAATGTATGATCTCATAACTAACTTGATATACCTGTGCACTGTCTACTGTATTGTTTGATGAACTATGTATGTATGTATGTAGTAAATATTTATGTTAAAGATTTCTTTTTTGTGAAGAAATGTTTAAAATTAAGTTGATAAATCCAGATGGATCTCTATTACAATCCCCGGAGGGCACTTTAAGTTGATGATTACGTCTATGTGTAGAAATATTTTGTATAATTGAATCACTTGGGTTTTTTTTCCAACAAGTTTTTAGTTATTTCTATATCTTTTTTTCCAAATAGTTCAAGAAAGACCCCTACAAATGACCAATACTTTGCACTGTTATACAATTTAATATATCAGAAACTGATGACATAGTGCTGTATTTTACTTCTTTATCTCTTTTTTTCAACCAAAAATGCTTAGCTCTGATTAGGGGCTACTTGAATTAAAAAAATGTTCACAGGGGGTACATCACTGAAAAAAGTTTGAGAACCACTGTATTAGATGAAAGTTTAAAAGAACATCAAAGACATTTTATGAAAAGCTTTATGCCGTCATACATCTATGCATTTAATGCAGAGGCTATCCCAGTAGACGGCGGGTGAAAGAAAGACCAATTTTAGGAAATTGCTATATGACTCACAATAACTTTTCTGACCTTTAAACCAGGGTTTTGTTACACTTTAATTCACTGTCAACAAACTAACAAGCGCTGCAAAAGGTGTCACTAAAACAGGGGTCACCAACCTTTTTGAAACCAAGAGCTACTTCTTGGGTACTGATTAATACGAAGGGCTACCAGTTTGATACACACTTAAATAAATTGCCAGAAATAGCCAATTTGCTCAATTTACCTTTAATAAATAAATCTATATTTTATATATATATATATATATATATTTATGTATAGGGTATTTCTGTCGTACATTTTGTTTCCTTTTACGGTAGGTTTTTTGTAGAGAATAGATGATGAAAAAAACACTTAATGAACGGTTTAAAAGAGGGGAAAACAGGAAGAAAATGAAAATTACATTTTGAAACATAGTTTATCTTCAATTTCGACTCTTTAAAATTCAAAATTCCCCTGAAAAAAAAGAAGATAAAAACTAGCTAATTCGAATGTTTTAGAAAAACTTTAAAAAATAATTTATGGAACATCATTAGTAATTGTTCCTGATTAAGATTAATTTTAGAAATGTTGATGACATGTTTTAAATAGGTTAAAATCCAATCGGCACTTTGTTGGAATATTTAACAAATTGGACCAAGCTATATTTCTAACAAAGATAAATCATTATTTCTTCTAGATTTTCCAGAACAAACATTTTTAAAGAAATTCAAAAGGCTTTGAAATAAGATTTTAATTTAATTCTAAAGATTTTTTAGATTTGCCAGAATATTTTTTGGGAAATTTAATCATAAGTTTGAAGAAATATTTCACAAATATTCTTCGTCGAAAAACAGAAGCTAAAATGAAGAATTAAATTAAAATGTATTTATTATTCTTTACATTAAAAAAAATACATTTACTTGAACATTGATTTAAATTGTCAGGAAAGAAGAGGAAGGAATTTAAAAGGTAAAAAGGTACATGTGTTTGAAAATCCGAAAATCATTTTTAAGGTTATATATTTTTCTCAAGAATTGTCTTTCTGAAAGTTATAAGACGCAAAGTAAAAGAAATAAATTAATTAATTTAAACAAGTGAAGACCAATTCTTTAAAATATTTTCTTGGATTTTCAAATTCTATTTGAGTTTTGTCACTCTTAGAATTAAAAATGTCGAGCAAAGTGAGACCAGCTTGCTAGTAAATAAATAAAATTGTAAAAATAGAGGCAACTCACTGGTAAGTGCTGCTATTTGAGCTATTTTTAGAACAGGCCAGCGGGCTACTCATCTGGTCCTTACGGGCTACCTGGTGCCCGCGGGCACCGCGTTGGTGACCCCTGCACTAAAACAATGGAACAATGCTTAAGATAGAGGAAGACATTAAAGGCACATCTTTGATGTCAAAGCTTTTGAGAGGAAAGTTTTATCTCCGGATTAGAGTAGATAAACAAACAGACCAAACATTTGCAATGAATGGCAGTCTGTGTCAAAGTTATTTAAACATTTGATACGCAGATCCTGCCATGAATTCTACGCAACATTGTTTGCTGCAGTTAGTCAACAGGAACCCACTTAACCTTCGCTGGAATATCATATTTATACAAAAAAATAATAGCTGGTTGTTTGTGGCTTCCATAAAACACGCAATATTTGAACAGAAGAACATAAAAGTAGTCAAATAACCTCACGTTGATGACTTGTATCCTCGCCGCATGTCTTCCTCTTCTCTCCTCCTTCAGTCATAAGCTCAATTAGCCTTTAGGAAGTTTACCTCGCACTGTGTTAGCACGCGGCACTTTCCACACTCCGTGTAACAAGTCCAAAATAGGAAAAGTCCTCCAAACGGATGTCCCCCAAATCTTGCGGAAGAAGAGAAAAAAAATGTACAAAAGGGGGCGGGAAGATGGTTTCGGGTGGGGGGTCTGTCTTTAAACACACGCTCCCGCGCTCTGCAGCTATCCACGCGGTGTGTGAAGAAAGTGCCGAGAAGACAACAAGGGGGAGGAATGGGGGATGGCCTGTGATCAATAGGCGGAGTTACACCCTGCTAGTGTTGTCCGCGTAACTAAATGTATTTCGATACTTTTCGTTACTTTTCTAGATATAGGGGACCACAAAAATTTACATTATTGGCTATATTTTGAAGTGTATTAACTAACTCATATTATGTTCTACCAGTGGCGGGCCGGGCCATGCGTTTCCCACCTAGGCCTTCAGTGATGTTCGTACTTGCCAACCTTGAGAATTCGAGAGATGTGGGCGGGGCTGGGGAGAGACGGGGTTTCATATATCCATCCATCCATTTCCTACCGCTTATACCCTTCTGGGGTTGCGGGGGGCGCTGGCGCCTATCTCAGCTACAATTGGGCGGAAGGCGGGTGCACCCTGGACAAGTCGCCACCTCATCGCAGGGCCGACACAGACAGACAACATTCACACTCACATTCACACACTAGGGCCAATTTAGTGTTGCCAATCAACCTATCCCCAGGTGCATGTTTTTGAAAGTGGGAGGAAGCCGGAGTACCTGAAGGGAACCCACGCATTTACGGGGAGGAGATGCAAACTCCACACAGAAAATTCCCGAGCCTGGGATTGAATCCAAGACTGTAGGACCTTAGCTCAGTTGGTAGAGTGGCCGTGCCAGCAACTTGAGAGTTGCAGGTTCGATTCCCGCTTCCGCCATCCTAGTCACTGCCGTTGTGTCCTTGGGCAAGACACTTTACCCACCTGCTCCCAGTGCCACCCACACTGGTTTGAATGTAACTTAGATATTGGGTTTCACTATGTAAAGCGCTTTGAGTCACTAGAGAAAAAAAGCGCTATATAAATATAATTCACTTCACAATTCACTTCGTATTGAGAGGCAGACGCACTAACCCCTCTTCCACCGTGAAGCCCTGGTTTCATATATATAAAACCGCGAAGCCCTGGTTTCATATATATATATATATATATATATATATATATATATATATATATATATATATATATATATATACCGTATTTCCTTGAATTGCCGCCGGGGCGCTAATTAATTTAAAACCTCTTCTCACTCCTGCGCTTACCAAAGGCATGCGGTAAAAGTGAGCATGCGCTAAATATTTTAAAACCTCTTCTCACTCCGGCACTTACCAAACGAATGCAGTAAAAATTTGAGTGTGATGTAAGCTTGGACCTTAAATCCTACTGAATAGCTCTTAATCTTCTTCCCTTTATGCTATTTCAAATTACCGGTATTGAAATCAGCCTCCTCCTTTTTGAAAATGATGACAGGGGAAGTGTCACTCGTGACGTCACGAGTTTGACCAGGTGGTAATACTAAGCATGCGCTAATTATTTTGCGAAGCGAGTTTGACCTGGCAGTAATTCAAGGCAGGCACATACTATAGGCCCTGCAGCAATTCATGAAATACGGTGTGTATATATATATATGTGTGTACAAATATATATATATATATATATATATATATATATATATATATATATATATGTGTGTGTGTACAAATATATATATATATATATAAATACAAATATATATATATCACTTATTCCCTTTGGGGTCGCGGGGGGCGCTGCTACAATGCACCAGGGGGAAGGTTGATTGGCAGCTAGTGTGTGAATGTGAGTGTGAATGTTGTCTGTCTATCTGTGTTGGTCCTGTGATGAGGTGGCGACTTGTCCAGTAGAGATGCGCGGATAGACAATTATATCATTCACATCCGTAAAATAGTCATCCACCCGCCATCCACCCAAACCAACTTTTTATCGGGACCGTACCCGCCCTGGCAAAGGATACTGATCACAGAACCATGTATATCAAATGTCTTCGGATGGTTCAACCGCCACCCGCCCGAATCTAATTAAAATCTATTTTTTCGTCTTGTCAACCGCCCGACCCGTGGTTTACCCACGGACTCTGCGGATGAGGCCGCAAACCGCGCATCTCTATTGTCCAGGCTGTACACCGCCTTCTGCCCGAATGCAGCTGAGATAGGCTCAAGCACCCCCCGCGACCCCGAAGGGGACAAGTGGTAGAAAGTGGATTGATGGAAAAAATAAAGAAAAAAAATATCTGAACTCACATTTCATCGACAACTGAGCTAGCTTCCGGGGTTGGCCGACATCGTCTCAAAAGATCGAGTTTCTCTTTAAATATCCATCCTGAAAATGGCCTTGCAAATATATGTGTTAGCCTTGTGTAATCATAAAAGATTCAGACGAGGCGTGTTGGCTGAGTTCTTAAAGATTACCCCACAGCGCGCTCATCAATAACATCCCGCTGCTGGTATGGCTACATTCAACAACCTGAACGGGGCTACTGCGCATGCGCTTCACTACTGTGGCATGCTGGGTAATGAAGTTCTTATTTTACCTAGCTCATAACATCACAATATATATCTGCCTTAGAATCAGAATCAGAAAAGTTTTTATTGCCATTGTTTGAGAACGAGTTCACAAACTAGGAATTTTACCTGGCGCAATCGTGCAACATAAAATACATATAAGACAGAATAGAATACCATGAGCTGTAACTGAGCTATCAGATCTTGTTATTGTTCATGTGTCTGATGGCCGAGGGGAAAAAACTGTTCAGGTGGCGGTAGGTGTGGGTCTGGATGGACCGTAGTCTCCTGCCTGAGGGGAGAGGGGAGAATATTTTGTGTCCAGGTTGAGAAGAGTCAGCTGTGATCCGACCCACACGCCTCCTGGTCCTGGAGGAGAACAGGTCATGGAGGGGTGGAAGTTTGCAGCCACTCACCTTCTCAGCAGCACGTACGATGCGCCGCAGTCGACTGTGGCGCCGGGGTACCACACGGTGATGGAGGAGGTGAGGATGGACTCGATGATTGCTGAGTAGAACTGCACCAGGATCTCATTCGGCACTTTCAGTTTTTTCAGCTGCCGCAGGAAGTACATCCTCTACTGGACTTTGTTTATGAGGGAGCTGATGGTCGGCTCTCACTTGAGGTCCTGGGTGATGGTGTTGCCCAGGAAACGGATGGAGTCCACAATGGAGACGGGGGTGGGAGAGTCAATCAGGGTGAGGGGAGACGGTGGGGCTGTGACTTTCCTGAAGTCCATGATCATCTCCACTGTTTTCTGGGCATTCAGCTCCAGGTTGTTTAGGCTGCACCAGGACGCCAGCCGGTCCACCTCTGTACTGTAGGCAGACTCGCCGTCCTCCAAGATGAGCCCGATGAGAGTAGTGTCGTCCGCAAACTTGAGTAGCTTTACCGATTGGTGAGTGGAGTTGCAGCAGATTTTGTACAGGGAGAATCAAATCAAATCAAATCAACTTTATTTATAAGAGCCAGGGGGAAAGTGCACAGCCATGAGGAGTACCAGTGCTCGTGGTAAGACTGTCCGAGACAATCTTCCCCAGCCGCAGATGTTGTCTTCTGTCCGTCAGGAAGTCATTAATCCAACTGCAGAGGGAGTCGGGCACGCTGAGCTGGTAGAGCTTGTCTCGTAGCAGTCCAGGGAGAATGGTGTGGAAGGCAGAGCTGAAGTCCACAAATAGGATCCTGGCATAGGTTCCTGGGGAGGCCAGATGCTCCAGGATGAAGTGGAGGGCCAGGTTCACTGCATCGTCCACAGACATGTTCGCTCTGCAGGCGAACTGCAGTGGGTCCAGGAGGGGGTGGTGATGTCCTTGAAGTGAGGCAGGACTTTTATGACCACAGACGTCAGCGCCACAGGCCTGTAGTCATTAAGTCCTGTGATCCGAGCTTTCTAGGGGACAGGGATGATGGTGGAGGTCTTGAAACAGGACGGCACGCGGCATAGCTCCAGAGAGGTGTTAAAAATGTCAGTGAAGACAGGAGCCAGCTGATCCGCCCAGTGTCTCAAGGTGGAGGGGGAGACACCATCAGGCCCGTGGACCTTCCGCGTATTCAGCTTCAAGAACTGCCAGCGTACAGCCTCCTCTCGGATGGAGAGGGCCTTTGGTGAAGTCCTGTGATGTTCTTGGACTCCTTTAATGTCCTTGGAGTCCTTTAAGTCCTTTAATGTAGTGCTGGAGTTGGTTGGGGTAGCAGAGCTTTGATGAGCTGAAGGCCGTTCGTGACGACAGTAATGTGTGTTGAGGTCCTGAGCGAGAGTCCAGTCATTCAGGGCCTGGGGGGCTTTGGGTTTATAGTTCGTAAGGGCCCTTAATCCTCTCCACACTGCTGCAGAGTCATTGGAGCTGAACTGTTCCTGTAGGCGGTTAGAGTACACGGATTTAGCTTTCTCCACTTCCCTGACGAAGTGGTACTTCGTTTCTCTGTAGGTACTCCGGTCCCCGCTCCTCCACGCAGTGTCCATTTTCTTGCGCAGCTGTCGGAGCTTGGGTGTGAACCAGGGCTTATCATTGTTATAACAAGTTCTGGTGCACTTTGGAATGATACACGCCTCATTGAACTGTATGTATGAGGTCACAGTGTCCGTATACTCGTCCTGATTGTCTGTGGCTGCACCAATTGCCTCCTAGTCTGTCGTCTCCAAATATGCGCGCAGCTCCTCCACAGCTTCGTCGGTGAAACACTTAATGGTCTTCATAACAGGTTTAGTCAGTTTCAGTCTCTGTCTGTATGAAGGGATTAAGTGCACCATCACGTGATCTGATAGTCCTAGCGCAGCACGCGGGACTGCATGATATGTCTTGCTTACTGTGGTGTAACAGTGATCCAAAGTGTTCTCCTCTCTGGTCGGGCATTTAATAAACTGCCTATACTTGGTTAATTCCTGACTCAGATTTCCCTTGGTAAAGTCACCAAGCACGAAAGCAAGAGAGTCCAGAAAAGAACGTTCCACATGTAAGATCTGGTCTGCAAGCGTGCGCTGAGCGTCACGCACGTCCGCGCTGGGCGGTATGTAGGCAGCCACCAGTATGAATGAAACAATCTCACGCGGTGAGTAAAAGGGCTTACAGTGAATGAAAATATATTTCAGTGCAGGAGAACAGTGTTGGGATATCACCGTCACGTCTGTACACCAGTTGTTGTTGATAAAGAAGCAGACTCCACCGCCTCTTGTTTTGCCGGGGAGCTCCGCGTCGCGGTGCGCGCGGAGAAGATGAAAGCCCTTCAGTTGAACCGGGACACTCGCGCTCAGCCATGTTTCCGTGAAGCACAAAACACAAGATGAAGAAAAGTCCTTGTTTCTTCTCATCAGCAACGCTAGCTCGTCCATCTTGTTGGCAAGTAAGCGGACGTTGGAGAGAAAGATGCCGGGTAAGGGCGTGCGTAATCCTCGTCTGCGTAGACGGACAAGGGCGCCCGCTCTCTTTCCTCTTTGGTGTGGTTTCCCTCTTTTGATCAAATAATGGAGTAAATCCGCAGCTGACGCTAAAATGACCGCTAATAAGTCCGTAGGGGTAATAGATCTGATGTTCAGTAGCTCTTCGCATGTGTAAGAGCACGCGGACACACAATTTACGCACAAAAACAAACAAAACAGCGCGCACGAGAGCACCGAGGTCTTAGGTCAGCTAGAAGACCTTACTGACAACAACTCATGAACTGAGTTTTGTTCCACCTGTCTATTAACTGTATGTGTCCGTTCACTTACAGTGTATGGACCCCTGCATTTTTGATGGCAACATAAGCTAGCTGAATTGTGATTGGATAAAAACTCTATAATTAAAAAACAACTGCACTGGAAGGAGCATAATATGATGTTCTCTTCATATATACATGAAGAGAACACAGTGGTATTTCAGTTTGAGCACATGATAAGATAGGGCCCATTCGTTTGATATTCGCAGGGGCATTGGATCACTTCTCGTAGGATGGAGGCCCTAATTGGGACTATGGAATGCAAAAGTGATAGCCATATCCTTGAGAGGAGACTACCTGTCTGGTTCAAACACCAACCTTTAAAGGCCTACTGAAATGAGATTTTCTTATTTAAACGGGGATAGCAGGTCCATTCTATGTGTCATACTTGATCATTTCGCAATATTGCCATATTTTTGCTGAAAGGATTTAGTACAGAACATCTACGATAAAGTTCGCAACTTTCGGTGCTAAGAGAAATGCCCTGCCTCTACCGGAAGTCACAGACGATGACTTCACCTGTGTGATGGCTCCTCACATATTCACATTGTTTTTAATGGGAGCCTCCAACAAAAAGGGCTATTCGGACCGAGAAAACGACAATTTCCCCATTAATTTGAGCGAGGATGAAAGATTCGTGTTTGAGGATATTGATAGCGACGGACTAGAGAGAGAGAAAAAAAAAACGCGATTGCATTGGGACAGATTCCGATGTTTTTAGACACATTTACTAGGTTAATTCTGGGAAATCCCTTATCTTTCTATTGTGTTGCTAGTGTTTTAGTGTGTTAAATAGTACCTGATAGTCGGAAGTGTGTCTCCACGGGTGTCTTGACGCGCAGTGTCTCAGGGGAGTCGACGGCAGCTATGGACGACACAAGCTCAGCTTTTCTCCGGTAAGGACTGACTTTTTAACCACAATTTTCTCACCGAAACCTGCTGGTTGACATTCCGTCTTGATTCATGTTCGCTTGACCGCGCTCTGATCCATAGGAAAGTTTCACCTCCAGGAATCACCGTGTGTTTGTGTGGCTAAAGGCTAAAGATTCCCAACTCCATCTTTCTACTGTGACTTCTCCAATATTAATTGAACAAATTGCAAAAGATTCAGCAACACAGATCTCCAAAATACTGTACAATTATGCCGTTAAAGCAGAGGACTTTTAGCTGTCTTTGTGTGCAGAGCTCATACCTCCTAAAGACCCGTGACGTCTTGCGTACGCATCGTCATTACACGACGTTTCGAAGACGAAACTCCTGGGAAATTAAAAATTGTAATTTAGTAAAGTAAAAAGGCCGTATTGGCATGTGTTGCAATGTTAATATTTCATCATTGATATATAAACTATCAGACTGCGTGGTGGGTAGTAGTGGGTTTCAGTAGGCCTTTTAAGTTATGACTTAAAGCAGTTGTTTTCCAGACACTTACACACAAACATCTCCTCATATGGTCAGGTGGTGCTGTTTAGACTTAGCGCTCACCCAGTCAGACAAAGAAGAAATATATATATATATATAAATTTATGGTTTGGCTTCTCCAATTAGGAATCCTTCATTTTGGAAAAAGATTCCTCCAGGTACTGCAGACCTTTTTAAATGACGCTCGTTTGTAATAAAGCAACTTTTGGTTTAGCAAAGCGTCTCTGACGTCTCTTTTGATCCAACTACACAGCTGCCTTTTCCCTCCACTTGGGAGGGGACAACAAGACCAGAAATAAACTTAAATTTTAACAAAAAAATCTTAGAGTATATTGAACATGTGTTTCTTATTGCAAGTTTGTCGTTTAATAAAATAGTGAACATACTTGACAACTTGTCTTTTAGTAGTGTGTAAGCAAACAAAGGCTCCTAATTTAGCTACTGATATATGCAGTAACATATTGTGTCATTTCTCATTCTATTATTTTGTCAAAATTATTAAATGTTAGAAAATGAATTTATATTCTACTTGTTCATTTACTGTTTGATTGATTGATTTATTGAAACTTTTATTAGTAGATTGCACAGTTCAGTACATATTCTGTACAATTGACCACTAAATGGTAACACCTGAATAAGTTTTTCAACTTGTTTAAGTCGGGGTCCACGTTAATTAATGGTACAAATATATACTATCAGCATAATACAGTCATCACACAAGTTAATCATCATAGTATATACATTGAATTATTTACATTATTTACAATCCGGGGGGTGGGATGAGGAGCTTTGGTTGATATCAGTACTTCAGTCATCAACAATTGCTTTAACAGAGAAATGGACATTGAAACAGTGTAGGTCTTACTTAGTAGGATATGTACAGCCAGCAGAGAACATAGTGAGTTCAGATAGCATAAGAACAAGTATATACATTAGAAATACATTTGATTATTAGGGGACTTGTCCAGGGTGTACCCCGCCTTCCGCCCGATTGTAGCTTAGATAGGCGCAGGCGCCCCCCGTGACCCCAAAAGGGAATAAGCGGTAGAAAATGGATGGATGGCATTAGGTTATTTACAATCCGGGGAGATGGGATGTGAATGGAGGGTATTAGTAAAGGGTTGAAGTTGCCAGGAGGTGTTGTTTTAGATCGGTTTTGAAGGAGGATAGAGATGCACTTACTTTTATACCTGTTGGGAGTGCATTCCACATTGATGTGGCATAGAAAGAGAATGAGTTAAGACCTTTGTTAGATCGGAATCTGGGTTTAACATGGTTTGTGGAGCTCCCCCTGGTGTTGTGGTTATGGCGGTTATTTACGTTAAGGCAGTAGTTTGACATTTACTTCGGTAACAGGAGGTATAGCGGATTTTATAGACTAGGCTCAGTGCAAGTTGTTTGACTCTGTCCTCCATCCTGCGCCAGCCCACTTTGGAGACGTGGGTTGGAGTGAGGTGTGATCTGGGGTGGAGGTATAAAAGTAACCGGACTAGCTTGTTCTGGGATGTTTGTAGTCTAGATTTGAGGGTTTTGGAGGTGCTGGGGTACCAGGAGGTGCAAGCGTAATCGAAAAAGGGTTGAATGAGAGTTCCCGCTAGAATCTTCAAGGTGCTTTAGTTGACCAGAGAGGAGATTCTGTAGAGGAATCTCGTTCTTTGGTTGACCTCTTTGATTACCTTGGTTGCCATTTTATCACAGGAAAGATTGGCCTCTAGAATGGAACCTACAGTAGGTAGGTGATCTCATCCTTCCTGGTGATAACAATGTCACCCACTTTTATAGTGAAGTCACTAACTTTCTTAAAGTTGATATGGGACCCAAATAGGATGGATTCCGTTTTACCTAATTGTATTGTGGAGCATCACATTACCCCCGAACAGGTGAGACCAGGCAGTGGGCTAGCCATCACAGTAATAGCATGCACCAGGAGGTCAAACTACGCCAACCTTTGGGTGTGGTCATTGAAGACAAGTACATCCCTAACTCCATTCTTAATCAGGTTGACGTGTGGCCACATGCCCCAAGACAGCTGTGTCAGGTTGGCAATCATTTTATGCTAAAATAGCACCTCAGTGTATGATTCATTGTGCGGCTGACTCCCTGCTGGGAAAGGTCTGCTCCCATCCGGCGGTAAGTGTATTGCTCCACTGAATGGTAGTTTATAGATTTGCCTGCTAAAGATGTATGTAATATGTTTTAATTCATTGAATGCTGTGATTTATTTAAACTTTGTGCTGAAAAGAGATTTCTCTACTTTGTGTTCCAGGCAATTTAGGGGACCTTATCAAGTCTTGGAAAATATGCAATAATTTGTTTTGTTTCAATGGAAGCTCCAATCAGGGGAACTTTAATATAACCTTTATTCAGAAAAGTGACTGAATAAACTAACGCTGCTGCTTTTGAACACGAACAGAACTGTCCCTGGGAGGTTGGTTTGTGACCGCACATCACAGTATGGATAGCTTGTTGTCAGCGAGCCAGGTGCAAATATTAAGGAGTTCAGCACTGAGGATTTGTTCCACCTGTGACTTGTCCTTGCCTGATACCAGCAAGGCCGAGTCATCCGCAAACAGGAACCATTCACATTCGCATGCTGATGGCATGTCATTTACGTATATTAGGAACAGTAAAGGTCGTAGTATACTGCCTTGGGGGACTCCACAGCTTATTGAGAGGGGAGGGGACATATATATCTGCTTCTGTTCTCTTTTAACATGTTCTATCTACACTTCTGTTAAAATGTAATAATCACTTACTCTTCTGTTGTTTGGATGCTTTACCTTAGTTTTGGATGATACCACAAATTTAGGTATCAATCCTTTACCAAGTAGTTAAAGGATCCTCATGTGTCTAGGGCCGTATTTACTGAGTTTATAAACATACTATAATTTTTTTTTAAACAAAAGAAGATGTTGTGCTGCCAAAAAAATATTGATGTAATCATAGTAGTATCGACTAGATACGCTCTTGTACTTGGTATCACTACAGTGGATGTTAGGTGCAGAGCCACCGATGGCGTTTGTTTACATAGTGACACCGGTGAGCTACGGTGCGTAGTGAAGCATGTTTAGCTATTCCTTGTCATGCAGGGATGATACTTATAAGAAACTTACTTTATTTGTCGCCGTTGAGGTGAAAATTAATGATTTAGAAGCAGCTAAAACACTAATCCTTGCCTCCGATGTACTTTAGCTGCTAGCTGGCTAGCCATGTCTTAAAGCATCTCTTCCTGAGGGTGTTTCAGTGTTATAACTTCACATTTATTGTTGGTTTTCAAGCCAAAATGCTTCCGTTCTCCCTTTGATGTCAACAGACATTGTCTGCTTGTAAGTACTCCATGATTGTGCACTGCCGAACATGCTCCTCTGCTCATAAACGTTTTAGAGGCGGTATAGTACCGAATATGATACATTAGTATCGCAGTACTATAATACCGGTATACCATACAACCCTACACCCTGCATGTCTTTTTCTAATCAAATTGCAGCGTTTTTCTCCTTTTTTGGTTGGATCCACACGGTCACATCAGCTGAAGCAAACGTTTACTTAATATTATTGATTTGTCCTTAGTACAGAGTTCACACGGATGAAGTCACACAGATTTCTTATTTACCTGCAGTCTTAAACTAGAGATTGAAATGACTACATTCCATTGCTAGGAATTCTAAGTCGTCTGAAACAATATGGTGTGGGCCCCTCTCTACTTCATCATTGCCACCTTCCATTTTCTTGTTTTTCAGTGTTCTTGACCAGGCCTGGGCTACTATTTGGATTTGGGGGGCCAAATTTAGAGAAAGAAATGTGTCTGAAGGCCAGTATATCTACAGTATTTTTAGGAACACTAATATAAAACCTCACAATAATTAATGTCTGATTGGGCTTCACGGTGAGAGAGGGGTTAGTGCGTCTGCCTCACAATACGAAGGTCCTGAGTAGTCAGGGTTCAATCCCGGGCTCGGGATCTTTTTGTGTGGAGTTTGCATGTCCTCCCCGTGAATGCGTGGGTTCCCTCCGGGTACTCCGGCTTCTTTCCACTTCCAAAGACATGTACCTGGGGATAGGTTGATTGGCAACACTAAATTGGCCCTAGTGTGTGAATGTGAGTGTGAATGTTGTCTGTCTATCTGTGTTGGCCCTGCGATGAGGTGGCAACTTGTCCAGGGTGTAAACCGCCTTTCGCCCGATTGTAGCTGAGATAGGCACCAGCGCCCCCGCAACCCAAAAGGGAATACGCGGTAAAAAATGGATGGATGGATGGATGGATGAATGCTAAAAACGTTGTGACAGACTGCCTTAAAAAACGGAATGGAATTTTACATTGTTTGACTGAATGAGGCACACAGAATGTACATGAAAATAAAGAATGTGAGATTTACAATATCAACTATGACCGACAAAACACTGAATATTGACAACATATGAACGTCACGGACGCCCACTTTTAATCAACATATTTTACAGTCAAGCGAAATGCAACAAAAATGCAACAAAAACAGAGAAATATGAACGTGAAGGTTAAAAAAAACCCCACCTACAATCTGATATATTTGATACATCACTAGGCTTTGGAACTTTGCTGTAAAAATTTCCTTCGCGTCTTTCCCTGACACCTGCACTTCAGGCTGCCCACCCTGGAAACACTCGATGGAAACGCTCTCCACCCACACTGCTTGGTGCCACGTCTGAGATGCTGTGACTTAGATTACAATTGCAACTAATTAGAATACCATAGTAACTAGTACATCATGCAAAAGCGTAGATTCCAACCACTGAAATACTTTTTATAGTTCAAGACTTACGGTCATTTGAAAACAGCACTGCACATCAAAATGGTGGTTACAGTTTCCATCTTAAAGATCTAAAAAGAACCATTTGGGAATGACCGGTGGGCCGGATTGAAAAGTTTAACGAGCCCCTTGTGGCCTTAATTAGCCCAGGTCTGTTCTTAACGGTGCCTGGTAGTGTTGTCCCGATACCAATATTTACCAGTGCCAATGTACTGGTAATGTATTTCGGTACTTTTCGATTCTTTTTAAAAGAAAGGGGGCCACAATAAATAGTCATAAATGGCTTTATTTATGCCAGAACATACTATAATATGTAAAAATATGTTTCTTATTGCAATAAAAGACAACATTTGACATTAAATTTGATAGAAAACATACCAGTCAACTTCCATCCATCCATTTTCTACACTTATTTATTAACAAGTAAGATAACGTGTTACTACCAAACGGGTTACAAAGGCTTCTAATTTGGATGCCGACGCATTCAGTCACATATTGTGTAAGGGACAAGCAGTACAAAATGTATGGATGTATGGAACTGGTTACTTTCTGTTTTAACATGTTTATCTACACTATTGTTAACATATAATTAGCACTTACTCTTCTGTTGTTAATACTTTGTTTTTGGGTGATACCACACACATTACTATCAATCCAATACCAAGTAGTTAAAGGTTCCTACATAGGTCAAATTTTAAAGTCCTCCTGCGTTTCTAAACAATAAAAAAGTGACAAAAGGTTTTGTGATATTAACAATATTGATGTAATTGTTGGGATGTCGCATGGCTGCAGTTGTGTGACCTCAAGTATGCAAAAATCCAGGAGAGCAGAAAGCCGGTAAGATGATTTTAATTTCATCAAAGTAAAAGATATAAACAGAAAGCAGTCTTGCATGGAGATGTTCCCAACATGGTTTTAACTTCGAGCACTGAGGAGTGCTCGAGTGAAACATAAATAGACCTATGTTGATTGACCGCAGCTGAGGACCGCTGCCAATCAACGGCGAGTGTGACAAAAACAGTGCTCAGCGGAGTAAACAGGAAGTATGACAAAATAAGAGCACTGAACAGGAAACAAAGTACAAAACACGAAAAACTATCAGAAAGTAAGTGACAGATCGTTACAGGACCTCCCCCTCAAGGAACAGATACCAGATGTTCCCTGGAAAAGAAAAATGGAAAAAAATGTCCACAAAGTAAGGGAGGATGGAAGGAGGATTTGGTGGAAGGTCGCCAAACCTCGTGTCCCCGCAGCCAGCGAGGGAAAGTCAGGTGGCGACGGCGCGTAGAACGCCGCTGGAACTGGCGGGGCGGGCGGCCACGGAACAGCCACATCATTGGCCGAAAAAGAGACGAGTGCATCCCGCGAGGAGGACGCCCAGGGCACGGCCACATCCGCGGCTGACGTGGAGGCGGGCGCGCTGAAGCAGGCCCGGAGACAGCAGACAAAGCGGCGGGGGCTGCAGCCAAAACAGATACCTCTGCAGGAGGCGGCTGAGGAGCCGATGTTGGTGCCGGCGTGGAAGCGGCAGACGTCATCAACGGCGTGGAAGCGGCAGACGTCATCGGCGGCGTGGAAGCGGCAGACGTCATCGGCGGCGTGAAAGCGGCAGACGTCATCGGCGGCGTGAAAGCGGCAGACGTCATCGGCGGCGTGAAAGCGGCAGACGTCATCGGCGGCGTGAAAGCGGCAGACGTCATCAACAGCGTGGAAGCAACAGACGTCATCGGCGGTGTTGAAGCGGCAGGCGTCATCGGAGGCGTGATTGTTGCAGATGTCATCGGCGGCGTGAAAGCGGCAGATGACGCCGGGCGAGGAGCAGCAAATGCTGGCCGAGGAATAGCGGATGCCGGCGGTGACGAAGCCCGGCGTGGTGCTGCTCTTGGCGGCGTTGGGGCTCGGCGTGGAGCCGGCGTTGGGGCTCGGCGTGGAGCCGGCGTTGGGGCTCGGCGTGGAGCCGGCGTTGGGGCTCGGCGTGGAGCCGGCGTTGGGGCTCGGCGTGGAGCCGGCGTTGGGGCTAGGCGAAAGCCCGCCAGGGACGTAGATGTCTCCGTGGAAGGAGACGCTGGCGGGAATGACAGCGGTGTGTGCCTGGCTGCACCGCAGTGTATAGTGGGCCCCGCTCCACTAGGTGGCTGCCAGACACCGTTCACACATGCGGGAAAACGTGCCTGCTCGTCGGAGTCCCCCGGTGCGAAAACCAGGGACGGGCGGGAGGGGACCAGGAGGAGGGACGAAGACACGTCCCGTGCCGAGTCCCAGCAGGAGGACAAAAGCGACCTCACTGTGGGCTCCACTGGAGCTCTCGGCGAACCAAAAAAGAGAGCGGGAGCTGGCAAAAAGAGCAGCCGGGGAGCAGCCACTGGAAGCTGCGTAGGAGCAGGGAGAAGCAGCTCAGCAGACGACGGGAAGGATGGCGGCGGCGGACGTGCCGGTCGGAGAGCCGCAGTCGGCGACGGAGCCGCAGGAGCCGCGAGACGTGAAGGAGGAGGCGGGCGCGCCGGTCGGTGAGCCGTAGCCGGCAGCGTTGCCGAGAGGAAGGATGGCGGCGGAGGACGCGCCGGTCGGAGAGCCGTAGCCGGTAGCGTTGCCGCGGGAGCCGCGAGGCATGCAGGAAGTGGCGGACGTGCTGGTCGGAGAGCCGTAGCCAGCCGTTGAGCCGAGAGGAAAGATGGCGGCGGGGGACGTGCTGGTCGGAGAGCCGTAGCCAGCCGTTGAGCCGAGAGGAAAGATGGCGGCGGGGGACGCGCCGGTCGGAGTGCCGAAGCCGGTGGCGTTGCCGCGGGGAGAGGGTCCGCGTCTGTAGGCTGGGACCGCACAAACCTGGCCTTCAAGTCCTCCAGGAATTGTGCGGTCCAGAACGTCGGCTGAGGATTGCCGACAGGGATTCTCGCGAGGTCACAATTTTCTGGCTCGAAGTTACTGTTGGGATGTCGCATGGCTGCAGTTGTGTGACCTCAAGTATGCAAAAATCCAGGAGAGCAGAAAGCCGGTAAGATGATTTTAATTTCATCAAAGTAAAAGATATAAACAGAAAGCAGTCTTGCATGGAGATGTTCCCAACATGGTTTTAACTTCGAGCACTGAGGAGTGCTCGAGTGAAACATAAATAGACCTATGTTGATTGACCGCAGCTGAGGACCGCTGCCAATCAACGGCGAGTGTGACAAAAACAGTGCTCAGCGGAGTAAACAGGAAGTATGACAAAATAAGAGCACTGAACAGGAAACAAAGTACAAAACACGAAAAACTATCAGAAAGTAAGTGACAGATCGTTACAGTAATCATCGTATATACACGGCTCTTGTACTTGTTATCGTTACAGCAGATATCTGTGCAGATCCACTCATGGCATTTGTTTACATTCAGGAACGCCAACTCGTTGTTAGCAGTTAGTTATTGTATATGGGACGGCGTGGCGCAGTGGTCGTGCGCGAACCAAGGGTCCCTGGTTCAATGCCCACCTAGTACCAACCTCGTCACGTCCGTTGTGTCCTGAGCAAGACACTTCACCCTTGCTCCTGATGGGTGCTGGTTAGCGCCTTGCATGGCAGCTCCCTCCATCAGTGTGTGAATGTGTGTGTGAATGGGTGAATGTGGAAGTAGTGTCAAAGCGCTTTGAGTACCTTGAAGGTAGAAAAGCGCTATACAAGTAAAACCCATTTATCATTTATATATATATATTGTATGTTTAGCGTTTCCTCGTTCCGCGGGGTTGAAACTTGTAAGAAACATAGCTTAATTGTCGCCATGGAGGCAAGGATGGAGAGAATATAGGATATACTTTCTGTCAAATTGTCAACAACCCATCAATCAAAATTATTCATGACTTCTAAGCCACGCCCCCTGTCATTCGGTGTGTATGTCTGTGACGGTTAGCTGGCACCGTGGTGCGGGTTCATTCTCTCTATTATGCAGTCGGACTGGAAATGGCGTGAATGTAGGAAATGATGATTTATTTATACTAAAGAACAGACTAAGAACAGAAAACTGGTACTAGGAACAAAAGGCAAAACAAACAGAACTACCACGGGAGCTAGAAAAAACTAAAAGCGCTAGCATATGAGCTAGGGAACAAACAAAGGAAGCATAGCGTGGAAGCTAGCAAGTATAAAAACAGTTCTTTACCACAATCGGGAATCAGCGTCGTCACCTGTTGCATGGAACAGAAACTAGGATGCGAGGACGAGTAAACAGAAAAGGCAGGCTTAAATAGGGTGAGTTATTACAATGCAGGTGTGCATAAAAAACAAAAGGGAGGTGGCAACAGAACAAAACAGGAAGTGTCACTAGGAACTAAGGAAGTCAAATACCAATAGAATACAATACAGAAACGGAACAAAACCAGAACATGACATGATCCGAGCAGCGGATCATGACAGGCCCCTGGCTTCCGGTGTGTATGTTCCGCCTTTTGGCCTCTATGATTTGATAAGATGTGATTAATATATATTTATTTGACAGGAAAGATGTGTTTATGTCATCTCTATATTTACTATATATAATATATTTGATCTGACAGGAAAGTTATTGTCGCTATAGTCACAGTGTGTAGACATGAAAGTGAGGCGTGTTTTTTACAGGAAATTTGGGGGATTTCTTGTTTCACCATAATGGGTTTTATGTGGGGGTCAGTAGGGGTTAGCTTTTACCATGCAAAAAGGGGAAGTCTTGACTCCCTGAGGGCTCAAGTTGAAACAGGTACCCTGTTTATGTATAATAAAAGTCATTTTAGCGTTTGTTAGGATTAAGATGTTGATGTTGATTGAGATAACGATGAAAGGGGTTTGTCGAACCTGGTGGGGCTTGGCTAATAACAGCATGTGTGTCCCAACCTTCAATTGTCACAGGATTAGTTTCAGTTTTTGTCATTAAGTTCCGATCACATGCCTGTTGAATGTGACAATTGATCATACAATGACATCGCAACATCACATCAGTTTCTACCTAACCCTGACACTGTCCACTATTTTCAGGAAAATGTTGTCACACTCTGTTTTATAATGCTACATTTAATCTTTATATCAGAGTCAAACTAACAAAGTTAGAAATGAGGCTTTCTTTGTTTCTGAAATATATCTTGATTTTAAATAACACCAACTAGGGGTGTAAAGGTACGTGTATTTGTATTGAACCGTTTCGGTACGGGGGTTTCGGTTCAGTTTGGAGGTGTACCGAACGAGTACACATGCTAGGACACCATGTAAAAGCCAGAGCTGGAAGACCCTCGTGCCTCGTTAATATCTCCCATTTGGGAACACTTTGGCTGCGCGATACAAAAATGGAGGACGATATTGTTCTGCAGCTGCTTCTGACAACACGTCAAACATGTGTTGCACCTTTCCTGCTTCCAGTTCCCAGTTGAGGAGTGCAGGGGAGACACTCCTCCAGGGCTGATGTATTCTCGGGGGCAACACCCTTCAGCCTACCCGGCTGTGGGTCTCCACATCTCCGGACTCCCGGGTAAATGAAGAGTCCGGCCATTAGTTGCAAATAGTGGCTTTATTGAGGTCTTGCACACAGCCAATCCAACAAAACATCAGCACTCACGCTGCGCTCCCTCACCTCGCTCGCCCACACACTCACTGACGTCACTCACCTGGGGCGGCATGGCGTAGTGGGTAGAGCGGCCGGCCAGAAACCTGAGGGTTGCAGGTTCGCTTCCCACCTATTGACATCCAATTCGCTGCCGTTGTGTCCTTGGGCAGGACACTTCACCCTTGCCCCCGGTGCCGCTCACACTGGTGAATGAAAGATGAATGAATGATAGGTGGTGGTCGGAGGGGCCGTAGGCGCAAACTGGCAGCCATGCTTCCGTCAGTCTACCCCAGGGCAGCTGTGGCTACAAATGTAGCTTACCACCACCAAGTGTGAATGAATGATGGGTTCCCACTTCTCTGTGAGCGCTTTGAGTATCTAACAATAGAAAAGTGTGATATAAAATCTAATCCATTATTATTATTATTATTATAGCAGCAGATTTAAGTCCACATTGCATTAAAAACTAGATTTTGACCCATTTCTATGGTGGAAGAACAATGAGCCCATATATCCTGTTACTGCCAAGTTAGCCAGGCTGATAAAAGTCTCAATCAATCAATCAAAAAAAGCACTTTATATGTAGAAAGGTTTTGTTAAGAAACCATTCTGAGCCTTATCTAAATCAGTTTTTATTTTGTACATACTGACCACATTAACCCTGGCAATGGACCCTGTGTGTATATGTACGTTATGCCATTGTTTACAAATTAGGTAAATAAAAAAACTAAAACATTTATATTTTGTTATTTTCTTATTGTACCGAAAATGAACCGAACCATGACCTCTAAACCGAAGTACGTACCGAACCTAAATTTTTGTGTACCGTTACACCCCTACCACCAACAGATTAAATGTTGTTTTACCAACATTAAAATATACGATGCAACACTAGTTTTAACAATACTACAAATAATATTAAAGTCATGTTGATTGTGTGGTTTAGTTGTAGTGTATATGTTTGTTTTACTTTTTATTCATAGCTGGATGTAGAGGTGGCTGGTTGCATCAGCTCTGCTCTTTTAATGTCCTTTGTTTTCTTTTATGTTTCCCTCTTACACACATGTAAGAGGGATGTGTGCTATGGCTATGAGTTGATTTTTTTCCCCTTGGCATCAGTCTGGACCCCCTCTCCAGGAGCCCAGGCTTAGACCAATGTTTTTTGGGAGGGTTTTTTTCCCCAACACCCCTCCCCCTCATTGTTTACCTGTATCTCACCTTTTTTGTGAGGAGCGCCGGAAGTTGGCGGACCCGTCAGCGATCAGGATTTCTGATTCTGATTCTGATTTAGGTTTCAAGCCACACCCTGCAGTTCAAAAAAGATGAACAATTAGTTTCATATGAATGGTAAATGTTTAAATCTATTAATGCCAAAGTTTTTCAAATCTTCCCGTACTACTTTTTAAAGTTTAAAAGTCTAATTGTTATTATTGTAAGATTTGCAGGAAAATATATTTAGTTTATTTTTCAAATTACAAGATTTTTGATCCATGTCTTGTAAACAATTTCCCTTCTGGATGATTAAAATTTGTCTAAGTGTAACTCTTATTTGTTTGATCCACACATTTTTTAAATATTTAACACAATGTTTTTAATTGCCTGTCACTACATTGTATGAATATTGATACTTTTCTTCTTATTGTAATGTCCACATGTTTATTATGCATATTGTGGATTTAAGTTGCATTGTACAGTAAGTGTAGCTTTTCATGTCATTGTACAACAATACAACAAAATTGAACGAACAGTTGCAAGTCCACTTTAGCTTCTTGATTTTACAATGTTTCGTGTAGTGTGACTTTTTTGGTGCTTTTAAACTACCGACCACCCCCATGCTTGTATCATTGCTTTTTCCTAAATCTAACCTTGTTTGCGCCTATGTTTTTCACCAGTAGATGATAGTTATTTGTTTGTTAGTGTTTTAGAACGGCTCATTTTCAAAACTAACAGGTGGCGGCAATACAAGGTGAATTTAATAATAGTGTCATGATCCGTGGCCGGATCATGTTTTTTTTAGTTATGTTCTGTTATTTTTGGACTCCCTTAGTTCCTTTTTTTTTGCACCTCTGGATTTATTTTGGTTTCCATAGGGATTAATTGGGTTCACCTGCCTCTGGTTAGTGGTCGGCACGCTCACCTGCAGTCGACCACTAATCAGAGAGCTCTTTATTCACCTTTCTCGCCACGCTCAGTCTGGCTTCATTGTTTGCTGCAAGCAACAGGTACGTTGAGTACTTCTATGTTTCTTGTTTCTAGTTCATGTGCTAAGATTCGCCATAGCTTCCATGCTATCGGAACGCTTTTCTGTATTCTTGTGTTTTGCATAATTTATGGGCAATAAATCATCTCCTACTGCACGCTTTCGTCCGGAGAACGACCACACAGTAAGATGCGACCCCCACGTGACAAATAGTCTTGTCAACAATAATAATGCAAACTATATTTGTATGTGTATCTAATTTTTCTTAGTTCAATCATTTGCATTACGATTGTACACCATGTACATCATAAGTACACATCATAAATAAGCAGGGTCCTCCTACTTGCATTTGTACATCTATTCATTATAGTTATGTTAAACCAGACCCAAACCTGTTCACCCAATTACTTTTTTCAATCGCTTTTTCTCTTTTTTTTTTATTCACTACTAAGTTGTCAGTGTTTTAGCAAGTTTGTTTTTCAAAACCTATTCAAAATGTTCAACATTTTAGGATTTTTATATTTTTTGGTAGCAATATTTTACATGTTTAAGAGCAGAAGGTTTTCCACAACCCTACTGCACTTGTATGTCGATACTTTAAGGCTAGGTTAAGGTCAATCATTGGTGTTACTCTTTAACTATTTGTTTATACCTTACTGATTAATATTTGCTGAATTTCACATACATATTTCTAGTCATTGCTTTCAACACTTTCAACTGATTTCCAGTTGTATTTCTTAAAAAAGCTAACATATAAACCAGTGGTTCTCAACCTTTTTTCAGTGATGTACCTCCTTTGAACATTTTTTTAACTCAAGTACCCCCTAATCGGAGCAAAGCATTTCTGGTTGAAAAAAGAGATAAAGAAGTAAAATACAGCACTATGTCATTAGTTTCTGATTTATTAAATTGTGTAACAGTGCAAAATATTGTATTTGTAGTGGTCTTTCTTGAACTATTTAGAAAAAAAGATATAAAAATAACAAAAAAATGTGTTGAAAAATAAACCAGTGATTCAATTATAAATAAGATGTCTACACAATTATCAACTTGATGTGCCCTCTTTGGGGATTGTAATAGAGATCCATTTGGATTCATGAACCTCAATTCTAAACATTTCTTCACAAAAAAATAAATCTTTAACATCAATATTTATGGAACATGTCCACAAAAAATCTAGCTGTCAACACTGAATATTGCATTGTTGTATTTCTTTTTCACAGTTTATGAACTTACATTTATATTTTGTTGAAGTATTATTCAATAAATATTTATAAAGGATTTTTGAATTGCTGCTATTTTTAGAATATTTTAAAAAAATCTCACGTACCCCTTGGCATACCTTCAAGTACCCCCAGGGGTACGCGTACCCCCATTTGAGAACAACTGATATAAACAACTGGCTGTTATGTGGTTGAAACAATGTCTGAAACTAATAATGCTAAAGTTTTAAATTGCATTTACATTTGTGTATTTACTTTTGTTTAGCTGCATCGTTTCTAGGTGATTTCAACTACTTCTTGTTGGAACTTTGATGAATGTCTCCATATCACGTGTAATCATTCTCATAATAAATACTCTAGACTGCAATGTAATTGTACTACTGCTATAGTCCAGGGCAGTAACGTGCTGTCAGGGGAGGCAAGTGAGGCAGTGCCTCACCTGCCACCATGTGGCTTAACCATGAGATGTTCCAAAACAAAGTAATAAAATAAAATAAGTTTTAATATTTCTCTTCTGGTTTATGCTTTGTATGTGATTTTGGTATGGTTCCTGTATATTTTGATAATATTCATAGTCAAAATTACGGAAATTCCATGTTTCCTGATCAAATCAATGCAGCAGATGAGAAGTGAGGCAGACACAGGTGGTGCCTCCACGGCTACACAGTGTGTATTGGGCGTGTGTGCGAGAAGACGCATGCTTGTTGCCACGTGGGAAAGGCAGGTCTTGAGGCAGCAAGTACCTCTGCCTCAAGGTAGGGGGCAATACATTGTCAACTTGCAGTTCAATGCCTCAGCAGTACTCTGACTCGCCACACTGGGAGAAGTGGGGGCGCTCAAGCTAGCAGACAAAGGTCTCTCCATCGGAAGCCAGCATGCTTTTATTTTCGTTGTTTTTAACTCTACTTATGACAAACATGGCATTTTAGAGTAAGCCAGCGTTTGTGGTTGTTTTTTGTCAGATGCAAAAATATTTAATTTTTTGGGATGAAATTGCATTAAATGAATGTTTCTGCCAATATGGAGGATTATATACTGTATCCAAGATGAAATACTTCTCTAAACTGGATTTTAAGACAAAATTAATGCGATCATACAAAGTACGTTTTCATGGAGGATAGCTATTGGTGCTTCAGATACAAATACAGAAAGGTAAAATACACTCAAAATACTTGATTTATTTTGTTAAAAGCAAATGGGACCAAAAAGTATTTAATAAAAACTTTATCAAATACTTTTTGGATCCATTTATCATATCATAATATCATTATGATAACGTTTTTATGAAAGCGAAAAAAATCCTTTTTTTCCCTGTAACTCTAATGTACAACCTAAATCAACAATGACTAGACATTTTACAACTAATTGTAAACTTAAAGGTTCCAACCATCAGGGCCGAGTTGCGACGACAGAGTGTGTCGATGTTAAGATATTACGCCGAGTTGGTAAGTCTATCTGTTTGCTAATAGTAGCTACTAGCCGTAGCCATGTATTTTCAATGGGGGGTTAGCATCGGGATTTGATGACGTTTTCTCCTATGTTTCTGCTCCGATTGAATTTCTTTGTATGTCGAGTCTTTATTTTGGGTAATTACATATGGTGCCTGACTGTTGTGCCGTTTTAAGGCCATCTGCACTTTTTATGCTCCGAGTTGGTATGTCTATCTGTTTGCTAATAGTAGCTACTAGCCGTTACCATTAATTTTTATTTTAACTTATATCTGTCAGTAGACACATTATGGAAGATAAAAACGACATTTATAATACTGAGCAGTTCTAACATATCTGTCAGTAAACACGTTATGGAAGGTAAAAACTACAAAATTTATGATACAAAGTAGTGTATAGTTCTAACTTATATCTGTCAGTAGACACGTTATGGAAGGTAAAAACTGCAATATACTACAGAGTAAGTCCAGACTTCCCTCTCCTCAGCCACTTCCATATATACTCGGTCGCGTCCATCGCTGCTTGCCGCTTTAATTTTACTTGTACTTTTAACAACTGCAAACCATGGATGTGCATACACATAGCGTATGTGTTTATGTACTTTGTCATTCATCCACTCACTATTTCAGAATCCTAATGGATGTCAGAATAATTGTATCAAAGTTATCACAAAACCTTGTTTCAAAGAGTTCCCTGCGAGCAGACAAAAGCTGTCTTTGATCTTGCCAATCAAAAGGCTTAAAACTCCATTGTGTAGGACAGAAAGCGAAATGAAGATGTCAGTTTATTGGATCTATTGTAATCAACAGGAAGATTTTGTTTTGACCCTAGATCTACAAAGCGGAGAGGAAGTAGGACCTGACCTCCATCCAGGCAACTTTTCTTTGAACTGTTTTGTAACCAAAGGCGACAGCTGTTTACGGCCCCCCTACCTTTAGAAACAGCTGTTGCCATGTAATCAGGGAAAGTCCAAATAAAGGAGTGTGAACTTTCGTCAGAGCGTGGTGGAAGACTGTACAAAGAGTACAGCCAAGACATTTCTCCTCAATGAGCTAAATTGAATTCTGTCTCTGTTTAATATCTTGTTTTTTGTCTGTTTTATAGATGTCATTACTGTTTGAATCTGAAAATGGATTTAATGTATTCCTAAAACAACAATATTACAAACTTGATTTGCACGTACATACACTCGGGCAGTTGAAAACGTTTCTTATTTCTGACTGCATGCAAAAGTATTTTAAAAATTTTATGTTTTTATTATTATTCTTTGGTATCAATATGCTATATGCCTAAGAGTTGTGTGTTTCCAACATTTTATTATTGAATAAATGAATAATTAGGCTGATTGCACACTCATTAATGACAGTAAAAGTTCCTCTTCGTACCTATGTTAACTACTACAAACTATCTATAGTATTTACTTTAAATGTGTAATAAAGAAGGAAACAAGTAACTGTAGAAATAAGCTTATTTTGCTTTTAAACCTTGTCCGGTTTTTAAACAAGACACACAAACATTTGACCAACACTAGTTTTAACAATAGTACAAATAATATTACATACAACACAAATGTGATTTATTTCCTAATTAGGTTTTTTTGCTACATTATATAATAAAACAGATGTCATACCATAAATATTTGAGCAACTCAATGCTATTTGGAAATTAATTTACAAAATTATTGTACATTAACCAAAGTATGGTCTTTTTTTGGACTAAAATATAATTTCAATGGTTTATCCACCTCGCTGGGTATTTAGCTATCTTAATTGTGTACGTTGTCCTTCCATTACCTACGTAAACTTAATCTGAACTTCCTTTGAAAGCATAACCGACGAATTAGGGATATCTAAATTTTTACACTTTGAAGTTTTAAACAACTACATAATCAATGTTGTTCTTTAAAGCTGCATACGTATCATTTTAGTAGCATAAAAATATGATAATCATGTCATTGATAATATGAATGACTTACATTGTAGTTTTTCTAGCTACTATCAGAGTAGTATACATTTAATTCAACTAATTAATTTATTTAAAGCTAAGTTAATATATGTATACGGAACAAAACTAAAATTAATATCGCATTTCTTAGAAAGGCTTGATTTCAAACATATAGACTTTACTGTATTTTCAAAAACACTCCATGCAATAATGTATTATTGATTTATGCTTGGTTTATCCTTTATGCTTGTCGTTGGTTTGGGACGGCGTGGCACAGTTGGAAGAGTGGCCGTGCGCAACCCGGGGGTCCCTGGTTCAATCCCCACCTAGTACCAACCTCGTCACGTCCGTTGTGTCCTGAGCAAGACACTTCACCCTTGCTCCTGATGGGTGCTGGTTAGCGCCTTGCATGGCAGCTCCCTCCATCAGTGTGTGAATGTGTGTGTGAATGTGGAAGTAGTGTCAACGTGCTTTGAGTACCTTAAGGTAGAAAAGCGCTATACAAGTACAACCCATTTACCATTTATCCTGTACTTAATGTTTCATACTTTGAAGTTATAAACAACTGCAAAACCAATATTCTTTTTTAAAGCCGCATACATTTAATTTTACTAGCATAAAAATACCATAGTCATGTCATTGATAATATGAAATACTTACATTGTAGTTTTTCTAGCTACTATCAGAGTAGTATTTATTTAATTCAGCTAATTAATTTCTTTAAATCTAAGTTAATGTATGAATACATAACAAAACTAATATATAACATATCGCAAAACTGTTTTTATATGTACATGAACCAATCTCATTTCGTAGAAAGGCTTGACTTTAAATAATTAGACTTTATTTTGAAGAATACGATGGTGTATATATCATTGATTTAATGCACATCTTCATTGAAAAACAGTATTTTAGATCAACTCTACATTTGAAAGGGATTATACCTTTTACCAACAAGCTCCGTGTATTATGTTAATATTTTAGAACGCCCTTTTTGGAAAACTAATGTATGTTGGAAATTAAATTTTTGGGCTACGGTAACAATTGTCCTCACGATAGTAATATTACATTTGTACTATTATATAGTACTATTAGTACTATTTACATTTGTAAGCCTACAGTTGACCAAAGTATTCATATTAATGCTTTACATGGACATGCCCCGGCAACTCACCAGCCCTCCGAGACTTTCCATCGGCGTCAGGACACACCCACATTGATCAAGTACAATACATGAACATTACCCAAGTACAAGCCCTTCCTACCACTTTGGAAAACAACACTTTGAGTGCAGTACATGCTACAAGTATTGGCAGGCATTCGAATGTATATTCTAAAGATCTTTTAACATGACACAATTATACATGGTGCGTGCAACAGGTAAGTTGTACATAAATACTTTTAATATTAATAGAGAATATACATTTTTATGCTGTGCAAATTTCATAGTTTTTCATTTTCTTTCATACAGGTGAGTTATAAAGAAATCACTGAATAGAAAAAGCATAGGTGCCTACCTGGCATAAATAGACGATCGACTTGAACACCGCTTGGTCACATGCGAATGGATGGACATTTTATCAAGGACGATACCTTAGACACCCAACACACCCAGAGATGCAGAAATCGAACACACGGAGAAATGTACTGTATGCAAACGGCCAGAACTTTGTCTCTACTGACTATTGATGGTTAAATGTTGTTCGCATGTCTAAAAAAAAACACTGTCTGACATATTTGAAAATGTATTAATGGATTGGGATGGTGACAATTTTAACGTTGGTCATTTATTCATGACATATGCACTGTTTTTTGATGTTGTAAGATACTGCATACAAAACTCCAAACCAGTAAATATTACCACAGTTAACAGCATTACAAAAAGTAATTGAAACAAAAGCAAAACAATATGTATTAATGCAGGGTTTCGTGGTCATTAGGTCATCATAATTAATGTTTTTACATGTTTGGTTTTTCTTTTTTACAGTTGTTAGGTTGTATTTTTTTTCATTTATTAGGTCACTATATTTAAATCAATTGTGTTTTGCCCTGATGTATATTGTTGTGGTTTATGCAGCCCTTTGAGACATTTGTGATTAAGGGCTATACAAATAATCTTTGATTGATTGATAGTTTTTAGCAGAAATAGTTTGTATTGTCGTAATTTTCCGATCAAATTAGATATTGTGATAATATATATAACGTAATTATGGTTATATATATTATCACAAATAGGCCACACTTTGTAAACTTTACTGTCTGTGATATAATAGCAAGTTGTACTTCTTTTTTGTCTTTATACATTTCTTAAACCCAAACCCTAACCAAAACATTGTTTTTCCGCCACAAATTGGAAATAGTTTTCCAAATCAAATCCTTTTTAAGTTTCTCTTCCATGTACAATGGAAATGTTCAACAGAGCCATTTTCTTGTTTTTTCTGAAGTCTAATTATATTTAAAATGGAAATATATTCTTTCTGAATGTTAAAACCACTACCACTAGATCTTAGAATTCTTTTTTTAAAATAAAATGTAAAAAAAAAGTTCTAACCTTAACATTTTTTAAATTTCATTACACAATTTTTAAAATACTTTTATAACCAAACAAACCAAAAGACTGCATACATTTTTTTTTTACAGTCTGTTACATTTGAAGAATCTGAACTGCCATCACATCATTACAACACAAGGATTTGATGCATTTGCAAACAGCTACAATAATCTACAAACCCCATTTCCATATGAGTTGACAAATTATGTTAGATGTAAATATAAACGGAATACAATCATTTGCAAATCCTTTTCAACCCATATTCAGTTGAATATGCTACAAAGACAACACATTTGATGTTCAAACTTATAAACATTTTTTTTTACAAATAATCATTAACTTTAGAATTTGATGCCAGCAACACGTGACAAAGAAGTTGGGAAAGGTGGCAATAAATACTGATAAAGTTGAGGAATGCTCATCAAACACTTATTTGGAACATCCCACAGGTGTGCAGGCTAATTGGGAACAGGTGGGTGCCATGATTGGGTATAAAAGCAGCTTACATGAAATGCTAAGTAATTCACAAACAAGGATGGGGTGAGGGTCCCCACTTTGTAAGCAAATTGTCGAATAGTTTTAGAACAACATTTCTCAATGAGCTATTGCAAGGAATTTAGGGAGTTTACCATCTACGGTCTGTAAAATCATCAAAAAGTTCAGAGAAGCGATGATATTACGGACTTTTGATCCCTCAGGCGGTACTGCATCAAAAACTGACAGTGTGTAAAGGATATCACCACATGGGCTCAGGAACACTTCATAAAACCACTGTCAGTAACTACTGTTGGTCGCTACATCTGTAAGTGCAAGTTAAAACTGTACTATGCAAACCAAACCCATTTATCAACAATATCCTGAAACGCCGCCTGCTGGCTGGGCCCGAGCTTAACTAAGATGGACTGATGCAAAGTGGAAAGATCTTCTGTGGTCTGACAAGTCCATATTTCAAATTATATTTGGAAACAGAGGACGTGGTGTCCTCCAGAACAAAAAAACATTTGGATTGTTATAAGCGCGAAGTTCAAAAGCCAGCATCTGTGATGGTATGGGGGTGTATTAGTGCCCAAGGCATGGGTAACTTACAGATCTGTGAAGGCACCATTAATGCTGAAAGGTCTATACAGGTTTAGGAGCAACATATGTTGTCATCCAAGCAACGTTATCATGGACGCCCCTGCTTATTTCAGCAAGACAATGCCAAGCCACGTATTACAACAGTGTGGCTTCGTAAAAAAAGAGTGTGGGTACCTTCCTGGCCTGCCTGCAGTCCAGACCTGTCTCCCATCGAAAATGTGTGGCGCATTATGAAGCGTAAAATATGACAGCAGAGACCCCGGATTGTTGAACGACTGAAGCTCTACATAAAACAAGAATGGGAAATAATTCCACTTTCAAAGCTTCTACAATTAGTTTCCTCAGTTTCCAACTGTTTCTTGAGTGTTGATAAAAGAAAATGTGATGTAACACAGTGGTGAACATGCCCTTTCCCAACTACTTTGGCACGTGTTGCAGCCATGAAACTCTAAGTTAATAATTATTATTTGCAACAAAAAAAAAGTTTGAGTTAGAAAATCAAATATCTTGTCTTTCTACTGCATTCAACTGAATATGGGTTGAAAAGGATTTGCAAATCATTGTATTCCGTTTATATCTACATCTAACACAATTTCCCAACTCATATGGAAACGGGGTTTGTACAAAGCAAACTATAACCTCCTACCCAAGAATGTACAACAATTCTTCTCAACAAAAGAGAAATATAACCTTAGAAGGAAAATATAATCTGAAACATTTATATGCGCGTACAACACTTAAAAACCTTTAGTATATCAGTAAGTAGAATTACATTATGGAATGGGTTAATTAAAGAAATCAAACAATGAACTAATATGACGCAATTTAAGAAACTGTTCAAATTCAAAATATTTACAAAGTACAACAATGATAACAATTCTGAACGTATTGATAATCTTGATGATCTTATTATATTGTATATATTCATTCAGCAAAAAAAGCTTTCATTATTACATCATGACAATATTTTTGTGTCCCTGCCAAACTGAATGGTGTTTACTCGCCTGGTGAATGAGTTAACATCTCCCTGCACTTGCATCATACCAGCCCGTCTCCAATCTGTGAGTTGGACTTTCATTTATGAGCCCCCAAAGGACCGCCACAGTTTGGTCTAGACACGTCGGTGTCTCCCACACATGCAACCGAGTGTTTCTGGTGAGAAAACGACATGGACCTTTCCCATCGGAGTATCCTCGCACTTCCTGTTACCGTGGCAATACAGCTAAAGGCTAAGCAACATAAGGCGTCATGGGGCTAACTGTGTGTGTGCGTGAGAGAGCAAGAGGGACATATGCGACACATCAGTTGTTAAAACAGAGCCCTGCAGCTTTATGCTCAGAGATTAATTTTAATTGCTGTCCCCACCATTAAATAAACATGACAAAATTTGATTTTTATTTTGCATTGAAAATGATTGACATGGCTGCATGTGCAAACCATAATATATCCAAATCCATGCAAAGGTGCAATGTCTTCACAATTAATTTTACTATCCAATACAAGAGCTGTATTACAAACAATGTTTGGTTTTAGTAAGGGTTTGTCAGTTATTTTGCACACTTTGAGGAGAAAGACAAACATGTCATGAAATGAAATGTAAATACACTGCACTGCAAGGACGCAAAAATACAGACTGGCCTGTTGTATGCATTGTTGAGCGTTTAAACAGTGCGTAGTCACATATTGTAATGGCTCAAGGTGATGCAGCTAAGCATTGCAGGTGATCTCTTAGGATTTCTGATGAAACCCTGTCGTGTATTCCCAGTAGGAGAAACAAACAGTTTGAGCCCAGAGACAGCTGAGGTTGCGTCAGACACACACACACGCACACACGCGCACACACACACACACACACACTTACACGCACGCAAGCATGCAGATAAACAGGCACACACCACACACACACCTGATCGTTACCAAAAAGTTAATATGAACAACAACAGAGTAAAATTAATGAATGTAATGAGTGTGTGATGTGTTTTGCCTTTCTGTATGAAATATATAATCAATCAATCAAAATTTACTTATATAGCCCTTAATCACAAACATCTCAAAGGGCTGCACAAGCCACAACAACAATGACATCAGGGCAAGAAAAAACCCAACCCAACAGGGACAACAAAAAACCTTGGAGTGGACCGCAGATGTGGGGACAACTCCCTGGGTGACTGGTGCAATGGATGCCGAGTGGATGCAGTTAATAACGTGAGAGTCAAGTTCAAGGTGAGGCCATTAGTGGATCCTCTTGTATGTAGACAAATCAGCAGAACAGAGACGTCAACAACTGATGCAGAGAGCAGTGGTTCATTCCGGGTCCCAACTTGGAAAAGCTATTATAGGTATTGTATCTACAGTTGCGATTATCATGGACAAAGAAAGGACCTTCTGGAGAAAAGGTCTGAAATCAGATAAAACAAAATTTGAGCTGTTTGGCCACTACACCCAGCAATATGTTTGGAGGAGAAAAGGTGAGGCCCTTAAAGGGGAACATTATCACCAGACCCATGTAAGCGTCAATATATACCTTGATGTTGCAGAAAAAAATACCATATATTTTTTTAACCGATTTCCGAGCTCTAAATGGGTAAATTTTGGCGAATTAAACGCCTTTCGGTTTATCGCTCTTGGAGCGATGACGTCCGAACGTGACGTCACCTAGGTAATAAAGCCGCCATTTTCATTTTCTCAAACACATTACAAACACCTGGTCTCAGCTCCGTTATTTTCAGTTTTTTTGACTATTTTCTGGAACCTTGGAGACATCATGCCTCGTCGGTGGCTTGTCGGAGGGTGTGACAACACTAACAGGGAGGGATTCAAGTTGCACCACTGGACCGAAGATGCGAAAGTGGCAAGAAATCTGCCACCGGACCCCCATTGAATGTGCCGGAGTGTCTGCACATTTTACCGGCAGTGTTAAGGCAGACATAAATGATAAATAAATAAATGATAAATGGGTTGTACTTGTATAGCGCTTTTCTACCTTCAAGGTACTCAAAGCGCTTTGACACTACTTCCACATTTACCCATTCACACACACATTCACACACTGATGGAGGGAGCTGCCATGCAAGGCGCCAACCAGCACCCATCAGGAGCAAGGGTGAAGTGTCTTGCTCAGGACACAACGGACGTGACGAGGTTGGTACTAGGTGGGAATTGAACCAGGGACGCTCGGGTTGCGCACGGCCACTCTCCCCACTGCGCCACGCCGTCCCTGGCACAGAGATGTATGGATAACCTGCAGATGCATTTGCAACGATAAAGTCAACGAAATCACAAAGGTGAGTTTTGTTGATGTTGTTGACTTATGTGCTAATCAGACATTTGGTCGCGGCGTGACTGCCAGCTAATCGATGCTAACATGCTATTTAGGCTAGCTGTATTTACATTTGAAATTAGATACCCACATTTAATGCGAAACAAACACTTACAAATCGACGGATTTAAGTTGCTCCAGTGTCACAAGATGCAAAAGTCCTGATCGTTTGGTCCGCACATTTTACTGCACATTTTGACGCTATGGCCGAATAGCGTCAATAGCTATTCGCTTAATAGCTTCAGTTTCTTCTTCAATTTTGTTTCCGCTATCTGCATCCATACTCTAACCATTCGTTTCAATACATGCGTAATCTGTTGAATCGCTTAAGCCGCTGAAATCCGAGTCTGAATCCGAGCTAATGTCGCTATATTTTGCTGTGCTATTCGGCATTGTTTGTTTACATCGGCAGCACTGTATGACGTCACAGGAAAATGGATAGTAGCTTCGAAGATAGCGAAAATAAGGCACTTTAAAGCTTTTTTTGGGGATATTCCGGGACGGGTAAAATTTTGAAAAAAACTTCAAAAACAAAAACAAGCCACTGGGAACTGATTTTTATTGGTTTTAATCCATTTGAAATTGTGATAATGTTCCCCTTTAATCCCAGGAGCACCAATTCTACTGTCAAGCATGGTGGTGTTAGTATTATGCTCTGCTGCCAGTGGAACTGATGCTTTACAGAAAGTAAATGGGACAATGAAAAAAGAGGATTATCTCCGAATAAATTCATTTAATGTTCATGAAAATTAAAAAAAAATTAGCGTTGACAATTTCAAAATATATAGTACAGGCCAAAAGTTTCATTTTTATGACTATTTACATTGTAGACTGTCATTGAAGGCATCACAACAATGACTGAACATGTGGAGTTATGTACTCAGCAAAAAAAGGTGAAATAACTGAAAACATGTTTCATATTCTATCCATCCATCCATCTGCCGGAGCCTATCTCAGCTGCATTCGGGCAATAGGCTGGGTACACCATGGACAAGTCGCCACCTCATCGCAGGGCCAACACAGACAGACAGATTTCATATTCTAACTTCTTCCAAATAGCCACCATTTGCTCTGATTACTGCTTTGCACACTCTTGGCATTCTCTCAATGAGCTTCAAGAGGTATAGTCACCTGAAATGGTTTTCACTTCACAGGATTGCTTGAAGCTCCTTGAGAGAATACCAAGAGTGTGCAAAGCAGTAATCACAACAAAGGGTGGCTATTTTGAAGAAACTATAATATAAAACATGTTTTTGTTACGGCTGGGTGAAAAAAGGACTCAGGTGGAGAAGCGTGACAATTGACTCAGACTTTATTTAATTAATTTTCTTTGCTATCTGTAGGACAGAGTGATCAAAACAAAGTGGCTACAAATATGTGATATATTTGAGGAACAAAAGAAATGTAGCAAAGTGCATAAGGCAACAAACAGAAAATCACTCCATAAGGAGGAAAAAGGCAATAGCAAAAATTCTATATGAGTCTAATAGCAAAAACCAACTATCTACGATTATCTACAAAAAGGAAAATCAATCAAGCAAAGGAGTCGGGAAGCCAGCAAACTAAAAGCGCTCCAGAAGGAGGAAAAAGGAAGACAAGGCACTCTGAAATAGATATAAAAGACTAGCACGGAAAACTTTAGCAACAGAAAATCACTCTCTCAGAGGAAACAAAGAAATCAATAAATAAATCAAGACAATGCTTATCAAACTTGGTAAAGGCTGTGACCAAGGCTGGAGATACATAGCGAGACGATATACTCTGGCAACAAGACAGGGGAAGACGACAACTATATACACATGAGGGAGGGAGACACAGGTGGGCACAAACAGGCAATCAGGAGAGACATCAGACCAGTGACACAGGAGGAAGGTCAAGTGGCCTCACCACTGTGTGGCAGTTTTCAGTTATTTCACCTTTTTTTGTTAAGTACATAACTCAATAAGTGTTCATTCACAGTTTTGATGCCTTCAGTGACAATAGTAAATAGTCATGAAAATAGTCATGAAAATAAAGAAAACGCATTGAATGAGAAGAAGGTGTGTCCAAATTTTGGCCTGTAGTATATAGATTATTATTTTCAAAAAAACTGACATCTGACAAACTATAGTGTTAGTATCAGACCGTCTGTAAAATAAAAGATTGATAGGTCAAATCACAGCCGGATGTCAGAAGGTGGGACACACACGCCGGGTTAGTTTAATTTGAGTTTTTTCGTTTTAAATTGATATGATGTCATCACTTTGATAAACAGTTTGACAGAAAGCGGGTCCTATATACAGTATTATCCATCCATCCATCCATTTTCTACCGCTTATTCCCTTTTGGGCTGGCGGGGGGCGCTGGCGCCTATCTCAGCTACAATCGGGCGGAAGGCGGCGTACACCCTGGACAAGTCGCCACCTCATTGCAGGGCCAACACAGATAGACGGACAACATTCACACTCACATTCACACACTAGGGACCATTTAGTGTTGCCAATCAACCTATCCCTAGGTGCATGTCTTTGGAAGTGGGAGGAAGCCGGAGTACCCGGAGGGAACCCACGCATTCACGGGGAGAACATGCAAACTCCACACAGAAAGATCCCTAGCCTGGGATTGAACCCAGGACTGCAGGACCTTCGTATTGTGAGGCAGACGCACTAACCCTTCTTCCACCGTGAAGCCTATGCAGAATTATCTCTCCTCAAAATCAAAAAGGTTAGATTTTTTTATGTTTCCCTACTTATTTTGGTTATCCTCTTTTCTTATTCACACGAATAAGATTCACACGGTTGTAATCGCACTCTTATGGGTGCACTATGGGTTGTACTTGTATAGCGCTTTTCTACCCCTTTTTAAGGAGCCCAAAGCGCTTTGACAGTATTTCCACATTCGCCCATTCACAAATGAGAACAAGAGTGTTTGTACCCAGCAGCAGCAGCTGTGGTGTCAAGGCCACATTTCACTAGGCTGATTTAATCTTACATTACCACAATCACACAGCGGCCAAAAGCTATATGAGGAGGATTTTTGTCTGGAGAGCAAATCACACAGCTATGTGCACTGCAACCTTGACGACAAAACTGTAATGCCTGCTACACTATTCAACTGTATCTGATGGGAAGATAAAGAAAGTATGATAATACATGGAATGCAGAAGGAGGATATATAATGGCTCACCAACTTACTAGAAATGCTTTTGTAGCTTTTTGGTTGGGGGAAAAGTAACAATTCACCCTTATCAGAAATACCTTTTTGTTTTTTTTATGGACAATGAAACATTTTAATCGAGGTTTCATTATAAGGCAACAGTTATATCATTTCAAAAATATGTTATCATGGAAGGGCTTCACGGTGGAAGAGGGGTTAGTGCGTCTGCCTCACAATACGAAGGTCCTGAGTAGTCCTGGATTCAATCCCGGGCTCGGGATCTTTCTGTGTGGAGTTTGCATGTTCTCCCCGTGAAAGCTTGGGTTCCCTCCGAGTATTCCGGCTTCCTTCCACTTCCAATGACATGCACCCGGGGATAAGTTGATTGGCAACACTAAATTGGCCCTAGTGTGTGAATGTGAGTGTGAATGTTGTCTGTCCCTCTGTGTTGGCCCTGCGATGAAGTGGCGACTTGTTCAGGGTGTACACCGCCTTCTGCCCGACTGTAGCTGAGATAGGCACCAGCGCCCTCCGTGACCTCAAAAGGGAATAAGCGGTAGAAAATGGATGGATGGATGTTATCATGGTACATACTGTAGGTATACAAGTATTTAAAATACAACAATGAAAATGCTCTACTATGTTAATTTTCCAATATATTTCAATGGGTTCTTTGGCCATGACACAAAGCCATATAAACAGACTCCAAAAAGCAATAGCGGCACACTGGCAGATGAGCTCGTGGGCAGCCGAGGATGGAGTCGGTGCTCTTGTTTGCTTTGTTGGGTCTGTTCCTTTGATTGATTTATTGATTGAAACTTTTTTTTACTAGATTGCACAGTACAGGACATATTCTGCACAATTGACCACTAAATGGCAACACCCGAATAAGTTTTTCAACTTGTTTAAGTCAGGGTCCCCGTTAATCAATTCACTCGCCGTGCTGCCACTCACCCCAGCAGATGATGGCGGAGTGCACTGCAGTGTTTTGATTGATTGATTGATTGATTGATTGATTGATACTTTTATTAGTAGATTGCACAGTTCAGTACATATTCCGTACAATTGACCACTAAATGGTAACAACCGAATAAGTCGGGGTCCAACAAGTGTCCAAAAAGTGTGTTTTTGTTAAGATGGAATGTTTTTTTTGTTTTGTTGTTTGTCTATGCATGGTGCAATCGTTTGTGCTCAAAATTTATTTTTTGTATCTGCACTGCAACCGCATACTTACCTCATTGTGGGATGACTACAGTCTATCCTATACATCTTTCTTTGCCCACTTTGAGAACACCAACATAACACGCCTGAACACAAGTATCTGCAAGTATGCAGATGATACTAGTATTTAGCAGTGGTAGGCTGTGCGTTTCCCACCTAGGCCTTCAGTGATTACCTCTAAAAATACCATCATTGATGTCACCACATGACCATTGCTGGAGAAATACTATACACAAACACATTTGCGCACTACCGGGCATTGTACAAAACAGGTTATATTCTGGCGCATTTAAAAATCAATAAACCCGCATCAGCAATTTAAACATATCGTATGTGGTACTGTCAAAATCAAAATTGCAAAAAACATGCAATTTTTTGTGAAAAAAATTGAGAAATCAAATATTTGAACTCACAATTTGTAGAACTCATTGGACACCGTATAAGCCAGTGATACCCCTCGTCGATTTGAATGGAAATGGTGGGCATTTCCCTATTTCATCGTCTCACAAGATGTAGTTTCTTCTGAAATATCCTTCTTTAAAATGTCCTTGCAAATGTATATCTGCCACCTAATCAACGTTTGGTTCTCCTTCTTTGTGGGTCAACACTTCCTGCTTCCTGCTAAATTGCAACTTAGCAGGGATGACAAGTGAGTATCCAATCACAGTCTTGTTAAAATCAGGCAATACCTAAATAGGCTACTGTCAACAACTTGTGATCTGATTGGCTATCGCAACTGTCTATCAACTCTTTGTGTTCTCAAATTCATCTGCTAATGTCCCAGTGAGTATGCATAAATGTCACGTTCAACCTGAGGCCAGCATCCCAGTCCCGGTGAGTATCCAATCACAGGACGCGTAAATGTCATTTTCAACTGACAACAACTCGTGATCTGATTGACTATCGCAATTGTCTGTCGACTGTATGTGCCCGTTCTTTTACAGTGCACAGATGCCCGCTTTGTTGATTCTGAAGGCCCCGGGAAGATTGGTACAGCATGGCAACATAAGCTAGCTGAATTCTGATTAAATCAAACTTGCCAACCCTCCCGGATTTTCTGGGAGACTCCCGGAATTCAGCGCCTCTCCCGAAAACCTCCCGGGACAAATTTTCTCCTGGAAATCTCCCGAAATTCAGGCGGAGCTGGAGAACACGCCCCCTCCAGCTCCATGCAGACCTGACTCAATGTTGTGACCCTCTTAAACAGGACAATACTGCCATCTACTGTACATAGAATAGAATGTAAATATATTCTACATTTAAGTGCAGTCAAGGAACATGCATTAGGGAGTCTGTTCTGAAGCCCACAGTAAAGAGACGTAACTTCATCACGTCGCCTGGTTATTGACTCCAACCCAATATATTACACCGTCGACGGGCAAAATGAAGAAATACGCTTGCAAGTTCCAGAACGATTAGAAACCAGAATTTCAGTTTATCCAGGAGAGTTCGAAGGGGAAGGGATATGTTGTCTGTAAATTTTGTAGAACAGACTTCTCCATTGAACACGGCGGCCGAACGGATATACTCAGCCATGAACGGTCAGCGAAGCACAAAGCGTCTGCAGCGCAGCATCGTTCACAACCCAGTATTATGGCCCACCTCGCAAAATGGAGACCCGATGGTGTATCTTATGCTGAGACAAAGATGGCTATGCTGATAGCTGGAAGCAACATCCCGTTCTCATTTGCGGATGTCTACAACAAATCCGTGAAGGATGTTCCCGGATTCCGAGATTGCTCGCCAATATGCAAACGGCAGAACAAAGGTTACTCAAATAGTGAAAGGTAAGTGCAGTTGTTGTTTTTTAGTAACCTGCAAGCACAGTGCAGTTAGTAGAACAACTGTGTTTTTATTACTGTGTATTTGATAGGTGTCGCTGGAGATTCAACTATTTCTTTTATTTATATATATAAAAAAATATATATATAACTAGAATTCACGTAAAGTCAAATATTTCATATATATATAGATATATATATATATCTATATATATATCTATATATACATATATAGATATATATATAGATATATAGATATATGTATATATGAAATACTCGAGTTGGTGAATTATACGCCACCCCTCTTAACCACGCCCCCTGCCCCAACCACGCACCCAACCACGCCACCCCCCCCACCCCAGACCAATCCATAAATCTCACTTTGAAAAATGTTAAAATAAAGATTTGTGTGAAGTGAACTAAAATGAATACCATCACATTTGACCTTACTTGGAATGGAACCACTTTTTATTATTTTTTTTATTATTTTATTTCATTCTTTTCATAAACAAATATAGACGTATATATATAGACACACACACACACACACACACACACACACATATATACACAGACACACACACGCACACAGTGGGAGAGTGGCCGTGCGCAACCCGAGCGTCCTTGGTTCAAATCCCACCTAGTACCAACCTCGTCACGTCCGTTGTGTCCTGAGCAAGACATTTCACCCTTGCTCCTGATGGGTGCTGGTTGGCGCCTTACATGGCAGCTCCCTCCATCAGTGTGTGAATGTGTGTGTGAATGGGTAAATGTGGAAGTAGTGTCAAAGCACTTTGAGTACCTTGTAGGTAGAAAAGCGCTATACAAGTACAACCCATTTATATATATATATATATATATATACACTCACACATATATAGATATATACACATATATACATACAGAAAAATACATTTATACATTCATATAACACATCTGTACATGAATATACATATATATTAAATATACATTAATACAGTATTTTCATATGCATATATATATTCACACACACATATATATATACATACATATATACACATATACATACAGTATATGCATACATATATATATAAATGATAATATATATATATATATATATATATATATATATATATATAGTTTTACAAATATATTATTAATAAAAAAACTATCAAAAAAATATTAATTACAAAAATAATATATTTAAAAAAAAGGAATGGACCGATTTTATAGTTTATACAAGGCAGTTAGCTGAATGCAGGAGAAATATTTTTTGTGTGAAATAATTTCTCTGGAGTGTCTGGTTGATGGTCTACTCACTGTATATTCTGCAAAAACACAAATGGAAAAGAAAAATAAACTTGTGTGCTGTTCTGGGAGTTGTCAGCTAACAAGCGAATGCATTGCTTCAAATTTTTCCACTAAACTGCAGCACATGATTACAACCCTATAGTAGTAGTAGTAGTAAATTATATTTATATAGCGCTTTTTCTCTAGCGACTCAAAGCGCTTTACATAGTGAAACCCAATATCTAAGTTACATTTAAACCAGTGTGGGTGGCACTGGGAGCAGGTGGGTAAAGTGTCTTGCCCAAGGACACAACGGCAGTGACTAGGATGGTGGAAGCGGGGATCGAACCTGCAACCCTCAAGTTGCTAGCACGGCCGCTCTACCAACCGAGCTATACCGCCCTATAGGCACCCTGCACAACACTAAACTACCTGAATTGTTGTGGACGGCTGAATAAACACATGCAATTGTTGCCATTTTAATACCTGATCAACACATTGGAACTTTATAAGAACAAAGGTTTTGAGCTTCTGCAATTCCCCCAAAAATCCTTAGTCTTAGTCTAAAAATAAAATTTTAAAAGGCCAAATCCAAATTTTACAAAGGAGGAATAGCACCAAATTGAAAAGAAGGAAATATGAAAGATTACATTAAAGATTGAAGGGGAAAAGTGCAAATGTTGAACATTGTGAGTTTTCCTTGCCCTTATGTGGGCCTACCGAGGATGTCGTAGTAGTTTGTGTTGTGGTTTGTGCAGCCCTTTGAGACACTAGTGATTTAGGGCTATATAAGTAAACATTGATTGATTGATTGATTGATTGAATAACGTGACCTAGCACAGTCTCTTTTATAGTTTTGTGTTTTTATGGTGTCCATCCATCCATCTTCTTCCATCTTCTTCCGCTTATGATGTCCTGCTACATATCTTAAACTATCAAAACAATATCGAACTAAATTAAATAAACTATAAGTCATTCTGCTACAGGCGGAGCATTTGTTTTTCTTCAGCAACTAGGCCAAGCTGATGTTGCTGTTAAAATGTGATTGTAATGTTGGCAGATAGCGAGTGTTGCTAACATTTGTGTCCTAGCTCCTGTGTCATTCCTCATGTGACATTTTTGTAAATGTCATCTATTATGATGGACGCGTGCAGAGTTACATTGTTCATGTAAAAAGTGGATAAAAAAAACAACAGCGCTTCTTGAAGACACTCACAAGCATCAAAGCTACAGATACACAAAACTGTTTTCCGAGCAGTGCGGCCCACAAATGCCATTCATATGTTTCTTTGTTTTATGACGGGAAAAAAATCCATGTTAAATGTGTGAACCCGTAAGAGATTATAGTACCCACTTTCTGTCAAACCGTCAAAAAACCATCAATCAAAATGACTTATGACTAGGGCTGGGCGATATATCGATATACACGATATCTCGCGGGTTTGTCTCTGTGCAATATAGAAAATGACTATATCGTGATATTCGAGTATACGTTCTCACGCAGTTGCTTTTGGCTGCGGGCATTAGACTACAGGCTCTTCTCGCTCTTTCCTGTGTATCCTTCTCACAGACAAGTGCATCTTCTTACATACGTCACATACAGTCACGTCATACGTCACATACGGAGCAGAGAGGTAGCAGCATGGGTAACGTTAGCTGTGATGCTAGCATAGCCGTGCCAGTGGTAATATGAGAGAAAGGAAGTGCAAATGAAGGAAGAATTAATTCCCAAGAAAAACAGCAGGGGTCCATCGTTTGGCGGTGGTTTGGCTTCAGGTGGGAATATGTCGAACAGACAGCTGTAGTTTGTCAAGTGTTGGCCAAAACCTTTGCTACAAAAAATAGCATTACTGCTAAATTGTAGCATCATTTGAAAAGTAATCTGCTAGAGAATGAAGAGTGCTAACTCCGCATGGCATCATCTCCGTTCGGTGCCACACGCCCACACCATCAAAATGCCATGGCAAACATTTCCAGATCAACATTGTATGAAAAAAATAGTCAACAACATAATTTAATAACGTCCGTAGTAACCTACCACATAGCAAAGGACGAACACTATTTGATTTCCTATTATGCAGCTCATTTTTATTTGACACTTAAAATATCTTTGACAATCTTGCACTTTCTGTTTTGGAAATGACATGGACGTTTGTGCCATTGCTTAATAGCTGTTTAATAAATACAGTTTTGGTCAATTGATTTTGTTGTGATTTCCTTCTCTGCATGAAAGTCTAAAATGAGCATATATATATATATATATATATATATATATATATATATATATATATATATATATATATATATATATATATATAATTTTTTTTTTTTTCCAAGATGGCGCTGCTGTAGTGGCTGCTGTTGGCAGGAGCTCTGTGCTCTTGTGTCATCCTTTTGTGTTTCCCTCTTGTTTTCATGTCTTATTATATTTTTTTGCCTTTTGGTTCGGGACCCTTTGGGACTGTGTGACAAGGGGTGGCACTTTCGTGACGTCTGTGGTGCTTTTTTTGTGGACTTCTGGATCTGCCTCCTGGGAGCCTTTTGGCCATGGAGACCAGCTGCTGGGTGTCTGCCACACCGGAGTCGGTTTGGAGGGACCGTAGGAGGTGCGGATGAGGGGACAGGACTGCAGAGTTTGGACGGACTGGAGGAGATGCGGTTGAGGGGACAGGACTGCAGAGTTTGGAGGGACTGGAGGAGATGCGGATGAGGGGACAGGGCTGCGGAGCTAGCACTGAGCGCTGGGACGGAGAGGCTTCGTGGTGTCTTGACTGGGTGAGCAGGTGTCGGACACCTCAGTCACCTTGGACGTATCCTCGCTCATCCATGCGGACTGAACACTGGCCGAAAGTGGAGTCGGCTGTCTTGGTTGCTTTGTTGGGTCTGCTCCTGCCTGTGGCCATGCTCCCTCCACCCCAGCGGACGATGGCGTGGAACTCCGCAGAGGCCACCACAGTGGATATGTTTCTTTTACTTTTTATTCATAGCTGTATGTAGAAGTGTTTGGTTGTATCTGCTGCTTTAATGTCTTTAATGTCCTCTGTGTTCTTTGATGTTTCCCTCTTACACACATGGAAGAGGGATGTGTACCATGGCTATGAGTTTTTTTTTCCCCTTGGCCTCAGTCTGCACCTCCTCTCCAGGGCCCAGGCTAAGACCGATTTTTATTTTATTTTATCTTAATCTTCTATTTATTTTTTTTTCTCCCATCCCCCCCCCCCCCTTTTGTTTACCTTTATCTCATCTTTTTTGTAAGGGGCGCTGGAAGCCGGCAGACCCGTCAGCGATCCTGTTCTGTCTCCCTGTAATCTTTGTCTAAACTTGAATGGGATTGTGCTGAAAATTTTAATTTTCCTGAAGGAACTCTCCTGACGGAATAAATAAAGTACTATCTAATCTAATCTAATCTAATCTATTAATGCAGTATGAAGAAGAATGTTTTAATGTAGACACATAGAATCATCATACTGCTGTGATTATATGCATCAAGTGTTCATTCAAGGCTAAGGAAAAATATCAAGATATATATTGTGTATTTCGTTATGGCCTAAAAATATGAAGATATTAAAAAAAGGCCATATCGCCCAGCCCTACTTATGATTTATAAACCGGTGTGTATGTCCCGCTTTCTGACATCCGGTGTTATAAGTAGGTCACTGACAGTATGATTCGACCCTTCAATCTATCAAAGACGGTCATGTACAGTATTTTACATACTTTCTGATACTAACAATCTGATTTGTCAGACGTCAGTTGTTTAGAAAATAATAATCTATGTATTAAATTTAACAGGAAAGTATTTGTGAACTACACAACATGTCTTCATCGTTGTCCTCAATGTTCGAACTCTGAAAAAAATGGAGAGGATGCTATGTTAAGCTTAAATGTGTATTTGTGTCAAGTGAAGTGAATTATATTTATATTGCGTTTTTTTCTCTAGTGACTCAAAGCGCTTTACATAGTGAAACCCAATATCTAATTTTTTACATTCAAACCAGTGTGGGTGGCACTGGGAGCAGGTGGGTAAAGTGTCTTGCCCAAGGACACAACGGCAGTGACTAGGATGGCGAAGCGGTGATCGAACCTGGAACTCTCAAGTTGCTGGCACGGCCGCTCTATCATTTGACAGTTAATTTATATCACAGTCAAATTAAGGAAGTTAGAAATAAGTCTTTGTTTCTAAAATATATCTTGAATGTAAATACCACCGCCATCGCCCTAACCGCTCAACAGAGGACGCCATCTCCACCTGAGCTTAGAACATCTGGAAGGAAAGGACACACACGTGCGGATGTTGTTTCTGGACTTCAGCTCGGCATTCAACACCATCATCCCGCAGCACTTGGTGAGAAAACTGGCCCCGCCTTGGATTCAGTACCCACTATGCAACTGGCTGCTTGACTTCCTCAGAGACAGACCCCACCCTGTGAGAGTGGGCAACAACACCTCCAGTGCCCTCTCTCTGAGCCAGGTCCACTACTAAAAACATTGTGAAGTATGCGGACGACACAACAATAATGGGCCTCATCCATGACAACAATGACAGGGACTACAAGGAGGAGGTGAAACATCTGATTGACTGGTGCAGAACCAACAACTTGGTCCTGAACGTCGACAAAACCAAGGAGATCATCGTCAACTTCAGGAAGCACCAGTCCAGCCACGCTCCACTCTTCATCAACGGCACAGCGGTGGAGATGGTAAGCAGCACCAAGCTCCTTGGGGTGCAGATAACTCACAATATGACCTGGTCCCTACACAATGGAGCGCTTATAAAAAGGAGCTCAGCAGCGCATACACTTTTTGCGTCGGATGAAAAAAGCACATCTCCCTCCCCTCCATTCTCACCACATTCTACAAAGGTACTATAGAGCAGTGGTTCTCAAATGGGGGTACGCGTACCCCTGGGGGTACTTGAAGGTATGCCAAGGGGTACGTGAGATTTTTTTTAAATATTCTAAAAATAGCAACAATTCAAAAATACTTTATAAATATATTTTTTGAATAATACTTCAACAAAATATGAATGTACGTTTATAAACTGTGAAAAAAAATACAACAATGCAATATTCAGTGTTGACAGCTAGATTTTTTGTGAACATGTTCCATAAATATTGATTCGAATACTTCTTTTTTTGTGAAGAAATGTTTAGAATTAAGTTCATGAATCCAGATGGATCTCTATTACAATCCCCAAAGAGGGCACTTTAAGTTGATGATTACTTCTATGTGTAGAAATCTTTCTTTATAAATGAATCACTTGTTTATTTTTAAACAAGTTTTTAGTTATTCTATATCTTTTTTCCAAATAGTTCAAGAAAGACCACTACAAATAAGCAATATTTTTCACTGTTATACAATTTAATAAATCAGAAACTGATGACAAAGTGCTGTATTTTAATTCTTTATCTCTTTTTTTTCCAACCAAAAATGCTTTGCTCTGATTAGGGGGTACTTGAATTAAAAAATGTTCACAAGGGGTACATCACTGAAAAAAGGTTGAGAACCACTGCTATAGAGAGGCTACTGACCAACAGCATCTCTGTCTGGACTGGAGCCCGCAGTGCCTCAGACTGGAAGTTTCTCCAGAGAGTGGTGAGGACTGCGGAGAAGATCATCAGGACTCCTCTTCCTCCTATTCAGGAGATCGCAAAAAGCTGCTGCCTGACCAGAACTCAGAAAATCTGCAGAGACTCCTTCCACCCCCACCAAGGACTGTTTTCACTGCTGGATTCTAGAAAGAGGTTCCGCAGCCTCTGTAGCAGAACCTCCAGGTTCTGTAACAGCTTTTTCCCTCAGGCCGTAAAACTCATGCACGCATCAAAATAATCCCCTCAATTCCCCCCGAAAACAGATTAACTCGCTGGAATATAAAGACAATATAACATACATCCATAAACGTGGATGCATATGCAAAAGTACAATATATTTATCTGTACAGTAATCTATTTATTTATATCTGCGCCTTATTGCTCTTTTATCCTGCATTACAACGAGCTAATGCAACAGAATTTTGTTCTTATTTGTACTGTAAAGTTCAAATTTGACTGACAATAAAAATGGAAGTCTGCCAACAGATTATACAAAACCCAAAACCAGTGAAGTTGGCACGTTGTGTAAATTGTAAATAAAAACAGAATACATAGATTTGCATATCTTTTTCAACTTATATTCAATTGAATAGACTGCAAAGACAAGATACTGTATTTAATGTTCGAACTGAAAAACTTGTTTGTTTTTTTGCAAATAATCATTAACTTAGAATTTAATGGCAGCAACACATTGCAAAAAGGATGTGGTTACAGGGGCATTTCTACCACTGTGTTACATGGCCTTTCCTCTTAATAACACTCAGTAAACGTTTGGGAACTGAGAGACCAATTTTTGAAGCTTTTCAGGTGGAATTCTTTCCCATTCTTGCTTGATGTACAGTTTATGTTGTTCAACAGTCCAGGGTCTCCTTTGTGGTATTTTAGTCTTCATAATGTGCCACACATTTTCAATGGGAGACAGGTCTGGACTAAAGGCAGGCCAGTGTAGTACCCGCACTCTTCTACCGTAAAGCCATGCTGTTGTAACACGTGGCTTGGCATTGTCTTGTCTCTCCCCCGCTCCCCCGAAAGGGACAAACTGTAGAAAAATGGATGGATGAAAACAAAAAATTTAAAAAAATGGATGGATGGACTGATTATTATTTTCAAAACAACTGACTTCTGACAAATCAGACTGTGAGTATCAGACAGTCTGTAAAATACATGATCATCTTTAATAGTTTGATCAATCACATCATACTGTCAGTGACCTATTTATATCACCGGATGTCAGAAGGTGGGACATACACACCGGAAGCCAAAGGCGGGGTTCGGAGGTCATAAATCATTTTGATTGATAGGTTTTTGACAGTTTGACAGAAAGCGTGTACTATAATCTCTCCCGTAATTCAATAATAAACCAAAAAGTCAGTTGAGAGAGAAAATATTTACATAAAATCATTAAAACCAGATTTGCATGGATCCATCTCTGCCTCAAATAGTTAGAAGAAGATGGATGGATGGATGGATTTGCATGGTTTTGAAGGACAGTGTATTGCACCAAGCATGCTCTGATTCTTTCTAATACTGCATAATACTACAGTATGTTCAAGTTCAATTAAACAATCAGGTTCTAATAATAAGATCAATGTATTGACGGTTAAAAACATTAAAATAAGCTCATCACATACTAAAAAGAACTAGATTAGATGAAGTGGTAAAATCAGACAAGAACTTACATGAATGATCATATGTACAGGAAGACCTCTGGGACCTTATCTCATTATCATATAGTGTATGATGTTTTGTTCTATGGCCAAAGGTTTAATGGACTGTAGAGGTTGACCTTCAGATAAGAACTGATATAGTGTAGGAAAAATTATTAAAGATTGCATATCACATCTTCTTTCACGAGACAACTGAAAACGCATGGACAAAGCCTCCACCATCATTGACGTTTTGGACACACAGGACTGCTCTATCCTTCCCTTCTATGAGAAAAAAAAGTCCTAAAATGATCAAAATCACAACATTAAATTTGAACATGCTGCAAATAAAACAATGAAACATAATTGTGCAATCCCTCAAATACAAGCTTAAAGGGGAACATTATCACAATTTCAAAAGGGTTAAAAACAATAAAAATCAGTTCCCAGTGGCTTTTTGTATTTTTTGAAATTTTTTTCTAAATTTTACCGGTCCCGGAATATCCCTAAAAGAAAGCTTTAAAGTGCTTGATTTTCGCTATTTGCGATGCGACCATTCATTTCCCTGTGACTTCATACAGTGCTGCCAATGTAAACAAACAATGGCAGATACCACAGCAAGATATAGCGACATTAGCTCGGATTCAGACTCGGATTTCAGCGGTTTAAGCGGTTCAACAGATTATGTATGTATTGAAACGGATGGTTGGAGTATAAAAGTACTGAAGAAGAAACTGAAGCTATTGAGCGAATAGCTATTGACGCTATTCTTAGCCATAGCATGGCCGAATAGCTGCGTTAGCATCGCCGGTAAAATGTGCGGACCAAACAATCAGGACTTTCGCATCTTGTGACACTGGAGCAACTTAAATCCGTCGATTGGTAAATGTTTTTTTCGCATTAAATGTGGGTGGAAGGAAACGTAATATAGTTGCAAATGCATCTGCAGGTTATCCATACATCTCTGTGCCATGTCTTTTTTATCACCGCCGGTAAATAGCATGTTAGCATCGATTAGCGTAGCATGTTAGCATCGATTAGCTGGCAGTCACACCGCAACCAAATATGTCTGATTAGCACATAAGTCAACATCAACAAAACTCACCTTTGTGATTTCGTTGACTTTATCGTTGCAAATGCATCTGCAGGTTATCCATACATCTCTGTGCCATGTCTGTCATCGCCGGTAAAATGTGGAGACACTTTGGCACATTCAATGGGGGTCTGGCGGCAGACACTTTCGCATCTTCGGGCCAGTGGTGCAACTTGAATCCCTCCCTGTTAGTGTTGTTACACCCTCCGACAACACACCGACGAGGCATGATGTCTCCAAGGTTCCAAAAAATATTCGAAAAAACGGAAAATAACAGAGCTGAGACCCGGTGTTAGAAAAATTGTGTAAATTGTGTGTGAATTATCAAAAAACTTTCAGATCTCTTTTATTTAATTGAGTAGTTGAGAGCTGTCCTTCTTCAACCAAGCAAAGTCTTGGCGTATTCCGCTGTATACATTGGAATGCGACGAGAGGGGTTTTCTTTTGTCCTGAAAGACCTGCCGAAGCCGAGACCAGGAGGAGCTCGGGCCCGAGGCATCGTCTTTCTTTTGTCTTCAATGTGACCGAATACAATGACTGTTTATATACTCCCCATTCCTGTTTTGCCGAAGCTGAAACCAGGACGAGCCCAAGCCCGAAGCATCATCTTTCTTTTGTCTTCAATGTGACCAAAAACAATGACTGTTTATATACTCCCCATTCCTGTTTTGCCGAAGCTGAGACCAGGATGAGCCCGGACCCGAGGCATCGTCTTCTTTTGTCTTCAATGTGGCCGAAAACAGTGACTGTGTGTATGCTCCCCAATCCTGTTTTGACATGTGTTGTTGCGTAAACATTGAATATCTAAATAAAAGAGGAGACGAAAACCTTTTCGCCAGAACTTGGTGCAGGAACTGTGCAAGGTGTACAGAGGCCATGTCTCTCCTCCGATCTGAGTCCAAATTTAAGTCTGTCTCTGTTTGATTCTTTGCCTTTTTGTCTCGTTTAATGGATGTCAACAGTGTTTGAACCTGACACCCGGTGTTTGTAATGTTTTGAAAATGAAAATGGCGGCTGTATTACCTCGGAGACGTCAGAGAATTTAAGTCCCTACCTTTAGTCAAAAAGTGATTTATGACCCCTCATAAATCAATGATTTATGACCCCTCATAAATCAAAGGTCAATGATTTATGAGGGGTCAAGTTCAAAGGTAAATGATTTATGAGGGGTCAGGGTTAAAGGTCAAAGTCAAAGGTCAAAGTCAAAGGTCAGGGTCAAATGTCAAGGTCAAGTGGGTGTGGCTTACCCGGAAGAGGGTGGAGTTAAGACCTGCGGTGGGAGTGGTTAAACCAGGAAGAGGGTGGAGTTTTAACCAGAAAGAGGGCAGAGTTAAGACCTGCGGTGGGAGTGGTTAAACCAGGAAGAGGGTGGAGTTAAGACCTGACGAGGGAACAAAGGAGGGTTCAGTTTTTTAAGAAAGCAATGTCATCTGAGCAGCATGTGACCATATATTTGATAGTTTAAATGTTTATGATCGTTTGAAACAACTTCCAGATTTCGATGTATTGATGGCTGGGAATGTTACGTGTGGAGATGTGGACACACACACACACACACACACACACACACACACACACACACACACACACACACACACACACACACACACACACACACACACACACACACACACACACACACACGCAGAGGAGGGGTACAAAAGGGCGGTGTAAGGCTTAGTCATTATTTGGAGCTTTATACGTTAGCGTAAAGACTTTGTTCGATTCGGTCATGATTAGTGAAACGCCTGTGTCGATTTATAAAAATAATAAAACTTACATTGACGCTCCGCAAAAAAGTCGAGTGTTTCTAAATCGTATTCAGATGCCGCCGACCGAGTCTTTGCGTGAGAAATGGGACTTGGAAGGGTTAGGGATGGAGGGATCTTTTGGATTTGTATTCAGATACGAAATGGGTGATATCTGCTTATTTCAGCTAAAAGAAAGAAGAGACGGAAGCCCTTTCTCGATATTTTCATCGTTATCTACCGTGGATTGGGAAGTTTTTGTTACGTGTGGAGATGTGGACACGCACGCACTTCACACACACACACACACACACACACACACACACACACACACACACACACACACACACACACACACACACACACACACACACACACACACACACACACACACGCACACACGCACACACGCACACACACACACGCACACACGCACACACACACACACACACACACACACACACATTCGTAGCACACATCGTTAAGACCAGAAGAGGGGACAAAGGAGGGTTCAGTTTTTACTGACCAGCCATTTGACAGTTTAAATGTTTACGATCGTTTGAAACAACTTCCATACCTCACGAAAACATATTTAAACAGATGGAGAAACTATCGCAGAACACAGTGTCACCTAGCAACTGACCTTTACGATCGTTCGAAACAACAGGTCAGTTTGGGGACAAAGGAGGATTCAGTTTTTACTGACTAGCCATTTGACAGTTTAAATGTTTACGATCGTTTGAAACAACAGGACACGCACGCACGCACACACACACGCACGCACGCACGCACACACACACACACACACACACACACACACACACACACACACACACGCACACACGCACACGCACACACACGCACGCACACACACACCCCATTACCTCTGCTATACCACGTTATTAGACAATGGTTTAACTCCGTTTAAACATTTAAACGTTAAAAGCATTGCACGTGTACGACGTTGTAATACTATTTTTTTTTACCAGCCGATGACGACGAAGTGAAAGACGAAGAACTTTGTTTAAACGATCTTACAAAGTTGGAAGATGATTATCGAGGTGTGTTTAAACCTTCAAATTATTTAATATTATGTGTATTCATTATTTTGTTTCATAGAGGAATTGCCGTAAGATCCTAACGCGATCGTTTTAACACAATCGCAGTCTGGTGAGTCAAATGATTCTCATTTTACAAGAAAAAAACATGCGGTATACAATACATATATACATATATTTACTTACAGATTTTCCGTTTACATCTCCGGCTCGCTCGTCTCCCTTAACGCTGACGGGTCCGTCAACGGCCGTTCCAGGCAGAGGAGAAGGCTTGATTGCGCCAAAGACTCCAGACATCGAATCCTTGCTCCGAGGGGAAATCATCGAAAACGACGGTGAATGTCCGACAGGCACCCGCTGTAAGTTTTTCTCGTTTTCTGTAAGCTTTTTAAGATTCTCAGGAGCTTTAAAGAGCTCCTCTCACTCTAATGTCTTTCGCTCAAATGAATTTCGCGCCTAAGGGGAATGGGCGGGGACTGATTCCGGAGGTGGGCGGTTGTTTCCGCCAAGCAACCTTCTGGTTGAAATGGAGTGTGGACCAAGATGGATCCCTACTCTATATTCTTTTATTTAACCCAATGTTTTTTAAATACGTGTATAATGCTTTATATCCTATGTGTTGTGAATTCCATCCTACAATATCTTCCAAGGAACCCAAAGAAATGTTACCACACCTCCCGCTTTATTTATTCTATAGATTGCCTGAACTATTTCATAAACTAAATCTTGTCTTGTTTCTGATGCTATGTTTTTTTATGCTCATCAATGCACTGTTGGACTGCGAGCACACAACTACTTTCCTTGCTTTGTTTTCCTCTATCCAGTTAACTGCCATATAAATTGCTACCAATTCCCCCGTAAAAAACAGATAGTTTATCACTGATTATTTTATTTAATACTATGTTTCCTTGTGGGATAACTGCTACAGCTCTTACCTTTATTTTATTTTATTTTTTTATAGTTTTTGATGCATCCGTATATATCATATCTCAATCCATTTTTCTATCCGGTAACTATTTAAATTTCTATTCTTTAGTAATTGCATGTTTTCTTTTGGGTTATCAAACATCCACGGCGGTATTGCAGGCATTGGTACTGTAGGACTAACTTTAATATTGTCGATTTTAACTTTATTACATATGTCTCCTATAATCCACCCAAAACTATTCTTTTTTGTTTTCTCTTTTTCTTGGCAGTTTGGTAGCACTGGACAAGTCGGATATCCTTGCTTGGATCCTTTTAAAGTTGCCCGCTAAACTGCTGAGAGTTGATCTCTCCTCTTGTCCAAAGGTTTTTCGTTCATTTTTACTTGTAATACTGGCACTAGGGTTGATGTAGTAGCTCCACAACATAACCTTAAAGCCTGTGACTGGATCCGGTCTATTTTCCCAAGTCATGTTTTTGAAGCAGATTGGTAAATAATGCATCCGTAATCAATAACAGATGGAATTAAAGTTATAAATATATACATGTATTGTTTTCAACGTTAACCTATCAGCCCCCCAATCATTACCCCTCAAAGCCCTCATTATATTTAACACCTTTTTACTTTTTCCCCTATTTTTTTATTTTCCGGAAGGAACACTCCTGAAGGAATAGATAAAGTACTATCTAATCTAATCTAATCAAATCTATTTTGCTGATGTGGGTTGACTAGTTCATATTTTTATCAAACCATATTCCTAAATATTTAAATACTTGTACCTCTTCTATATTTTCCCCTTAGAGTTTTTATTTGGAGCTTGTTTTGTACTTTTGTCTTTGTAAAATGTATGACTTTTGTCTTTCCAACAGAGAATCTTAAACCTCAAGCCGTTCCCCAGTCTTAAACATTATTTACCACTTTGTTAGTTTTTTGATTATTTCTTTTGACTCTAAATAATATACTAGTCTTTCATTAATCTTTTTTTTTTTTTCCATTACGTTCCCCAAATTTATAATTTCCTGCCTCTTCCGGGTCTTACCCTGACTTGCATATTGGAATTGTTACCGCTAATTTTCCCCTCTGCCGGTCATTCTCCTTCTTCATATATCCTGTCATGTCATTTCAAGACCACTTCTTTGACGATGCTACCTAAGTTTTTGATCATTTGATAACCCGCTAGGTCTTTCCCCGGTGACGTATTTTTAACCTTTTTCAAAATTCGAACCATTTCATTCAAAGAAAATGTCATATCCATAGTGTTGGTAAAGCTATTATCGTTGTCTTCCATCATTTCCCCAATATTTAAACTCATTGTTTTTCTCTCTTTTGTTTTTCCACATTTCTCAAATTATAATTACTGTGCACTTTAACAAATGTTTTTGCTAAAGGTTCTGCTGTTTCTTTACCCGTGACTACATCTTCTTTAATAAATGTGGCACATCATCCTCTTTACCCTTCATTCCTATCTTTACGAATCGTTATATATCCTTTTATTATAAAGTTTAATTTTGGCTTCAGCCCTGTTTCTTGAATACAAATTATATGTGGTTTAGTTTTCATATTTTTAATATATCCCTTTAATTCATGTTCGGTTGCTATCAAACTTCTGGCATTCCACCGGACAATTAACAGGGTGTTGGAATGTGGTAACATGACTCCGTCACGTCTACTCTCCGTAGTACAGCTTGCACCCGGTCCCAAGATAGTTCTTTCAACAACTTTGCTGCTGCTTTGACAATCATTTTGATCTTCTCAGTCTTATTTTTTATAAATAAATAAATAAATTATAAATGGGTTGTACTTGTATAGCGCTTTTCTACCTTCAAGGTACTCAAAGCGCTTTGACACTACTTCCACATTTACCCATTCACACACACATTCACACACTGATGGAGGGAGCTGCCATGCAAGGCGCCAACCAGCACCCATCAGGAGCAAGGGTGAAGTGTCTTGCTCAGGACACAACGGACGTGACGAGGTTGGTTCTAGGTGGGATTTGAACCAGTGACCCTCGGGTTGCGCACGGCCACTCTCCCACTGCGCCACGCCGTTTTACTTTCATTTTGTATCAAAGCTGAGTTGTGCTCTCTGGTTTATTTTGCAAATGAACCGACAGAACATGATCATGTACAAGACTCGCCTACCCACAATGCACTGCAGCCCAACGCTCCTGGTCGGATGTTTTTTCGGGGTTCATGGAGAGATGCGGTAAAGAGTGGTAGCCAAGACACACGGTCACACACGGTCACACACGGTCACACACGGTCACACTCGGCAATTATTTTGACCTGGGGAGCAGATTTAGAGGAAAAAATGTGTCTGGGGGGCCGGGATATCTGATTTTCAGGTACAAAAAACTTCACAATGACACAAAATAAACACAACAGTTAAACCTCACACTAAAAACAAGACATTGACTTGTACGTTCAAAAGACAGAATAGAACAAGACAAGACATGCAATGCCATCTACAAAATGTTATGTAAATGTTAGTCATTACACACTTGGCTATGGTTTTGATGTATTTGTTACAGACATGTTTACGTCAAGTAACATCACATGTACTTTTGAATCGGGTTTTCAAAAAAAAAAGAAAAAGGGAGGGACAATCAAGGATCAACAATGGCACGACTTACACTAGCTTGCGTGAGGTCAAAAGACAAGAGATTTTAGACCAATGCTGCTTTGGATCTGTTCCTGCTAAACTAGTAAGTTACTTTCAATGCTCAAATCAGAATAATAATACTAATTTTAGCTACTGGAAATTTGTGTGGTAGCAATAAATACCCACCAGCGCGATACTTCGCAGTTCCACACTGACCAACCACGCAACAAATTCAAAAGAACTGTACAAGGAAAAAACAATGCAGTGACTTCAAACTGCAAATATAAGGTTTGAGTAAAATATGTAGGTTGGTGTGAATGTTGTCCGTCTATCTATGTTGACCCTGCAATGAGGGGGCGACTTGTCCAGGGTGTACACCTCCTTCCACCCGATTGTAGCTGAGATAGGCGCCAGCGACCCCCACGTCCCCAAAAGGGAATAAGCGGTAGAAAACGGATGTAGGTTCCTACTGTGGAAAGTTCAGTAATACAGAATCATTGTGGCATTATCGTGTCAGTTGGACGCTATATGCGCTAGTCCTCATGGTAAATGTGGTTTTCCTTTTGGGAAAACGCCATCGCTTTGGTTCACTGGTGCGGCCAATATAAACCAAAACTGAAAGTTCTTAAGTGGGGCTTTAAGTAGAGTTTATAAATCTTGTATCTGTGCCACAAATAGCCTTATTTCAGTGTCAACAGTCTCCAGCTTACTTGCTACACATGTTTTGGCTCTGCCCATCCCTGTGCAGTTATTGGACCGACATTTTTAATACTTTGTCTGTTGTTGTAATTACCTACTAGGCCTTCTTTGCCTTTATTTGTTGTTGTATCTTTATGTTAGCAATTGGGACTTTTTGAATGAAATTTTCTGTGGCTCCATGTTAACGAAGTTGCCTGTACTATTTGACTGATGCATTTTATTGATTGATTTATTATTTTTCTTTCTTTTTCGTTTTGTCTCCTCAGAAAAAAAATGTGGTAACTTTGTTTGTTTTATAACTTGTGCCAGGATAGCAGTAATTGCACAAAGGCATTCTTCTTCTTTTAGTTTTCTGACAGCACGTAGGCGTTCGCATCAACTTTCGTCTTTTTAACAAATGGGTAAAGGGGGGATGATGTATGCCGTAAAACTAGTTGGCACATTTAATATTTAATAATAATGAATATTGTAAAATTCTATAATTTTTGTTATTTAAAGGGGAAAACCCGATTCAAAAGTACATAACAGTTGTTTACTGGCTAAAAATAAAATGATCCTGAAAGTGATCACATTCATTTTAGATTTAATTATACTGTACAATATCCTTAAAACATGCCCTTGTGAAATAATTGATAATATTGTACATTGTACATTTTACTCCTCGTTTCATATTCAAAGTGAAAACATTTAAATGATCGGTTTGCCGTTTAAAGTGAGATCCATACAATTAGGTCAGGGCTTCTCAAACTTTTTTTTTTTCTGTCATCCCCACTTTAGACTAAGGGGTTAGTTTTCAAGGCCCACCTACCCCCATCGCCCCAACAAAACAATTTATTGGACATCATGTGAGGTCTCGAGTTGTCTCTTTACTTTGTTGGGTCTCATGCTGTCTGCTGCTAGCCGTTTTAGACAAAGAACACACAGGGGTCTCTCCTCTGCCCCCACCTCCGCTGCCGTGAATCCAAGAGCAAGATACCCTTCGCCATATTTTCTTTTAGGTTGACTTTTTGGTTGATTAGACCCGTCATATTTTTGTTTCTCCGCAGACCTTTGAGGTGCGAGTTGCAAATTTATCCATTTTGTGTAATTGTGGTCCGCACATTAGCCTGCTACCCATCCGCGCGAAAGTTTGTTCCTCTTAGCCCCGCCTGCAAAAGTTACTGTTGCTATGTCTGTCAAACTTTCGCTCCTGCCGAGAAATTTAAAGCCTACAGGAAAAATAAGTAATTTACATTTATTTATACGGCGGATTTCACAGACAGAATCACAAAGTGATTTACAGTGTGTATAGAAAATGAAAGCATAGTAAAAAAATCAAAAATAAAAATTTCCTCCCTTTCCTCGCGCCCCACCTGTCATGTCTCTATTCCCCACACTTTGAGAAATGCTGAATTAGGTCAACATTTTTCGACCCGTATGTACAGTCACCGTGTGCTCGGAGAAGAGGTAGGATTAAATATAAGTTTTACTTCTTAATATTCCTTTTCAGATTTGTTGAAAGGTGCAAATGGAACCATGTGATGTTACTTGACGTAAACATGTCTGTAACAAATACATCAAAACCATAGCCGCGTGTGTAATGACTAACATTTACATAACATTTTGTAGATGGCATTGCATGTCTTGTCTTGTTCTATTCTGTCTTTTGAACGTACAAGTCAATGTCTTGTTTTAAGTGTGAGGTTTAACTGTTGTGTTTATTTTGTGTCATTGTGAAGTTTTTTGTACCTGAAAATCAGATATCCCGGCCCCCCAGACACATTTTTTCCTCTAAATCTGCTCCCCAGGTCAAAATAATTGCCGAGTGTGACCGTGTGTGACCGTGTGTGACCGTGTGTCTTGGCTACCACTCTTTACCGCATCTCTCCATGAACCCCCGAAAAAACATCCGACCAGGAGCGTTGGGCTGCAGTGCATTGTGGGTAGGCGAGTCTTGTACATGATCATGTTCTGTCGGTTCATTTGCAAAATAAACCAAAGAGCACAACTCAGCTTTGATACAAAATGAAAGTAAAAAATAAGACTGAGAAGATCAAAATGATTGTCAAAGCAGCAGCAAAGTTGTTGAAAGAACTATCTTGGGACCGGGTGCAAGCTGTACCACGGAGAGTAGACGTGACGGAGTCATGTTACCACATTCCAACACCCTGTTAATTGTCCGGTGGAATGCCAGTAGTTTGATAGCAACCGAACATGAATTAAAGGGATATATTAAAAATATGAAAACTAAACCACGTATAATTTGTATTCAAGAAACAGGGCTGAAGCCAAAATTAAACTTTATAATAAAAGGATATATAACGATTCGTAAAGATAGGAATGAAGGGTAAAGAGGATGATGTGCCACATTTATTAAAGAAGATGTAGTCACGGGTAAAGAAACAGCAGAACCTTTAGCAAAAACATTTGTTAAAGTGCACAGTAATGATAATTTGAGAAATGTGGAAAAACAAAAGAGAGAAAAACAATGAGTTTAAATATTGGGGAAATGATGGAAGACAACGATAATAGCTTTACCAACACTATGGATATGACATTTTCTTTGAATGAAATGGTTCAAATTTTGAAAAAGGTTAAAAATACGTCACCGGGGAAAGACCTAGCGGGTTATCAAATGATCAAAAACTTAGGTAGCATCGTCAAAGAAGTGGTCTTGAAATGACATGACAGGATATATGAAGAAGGAGAATGACCGGCAGAGGGGAAAATTAGCGGTAACAATTCCAATATGCAAGTCAGGGTAAGACCCGGAAGAGGCAGGAAATTATAAATTTGGGGAAAGTAATGGAAAAAAAAAAAAAAATTAATGAAAGACTAGTATATTATTTAGAGTCAAAAGAAATAATCAAAAAACTAACAAAGTGGTAAATAATGTTCAAGACTGGGGAACGGCTTGAGGTTTAAGATTCTCTGTTGGAAAGACAAAAGTCATACATTTTACAAAGACAAAAGTACAAAACAAGCTCCAAATAAAAACTCTAAGGTGAAAATATAGAAGAGGTACAAGTATTTAAATATTTAGGAATATGGTTTGATAAAAATATGAACTAGTCAACCCACATTAGCAAAATAGATTTGATTAGATTAGATTAGATAGTACTTTATCTATTCCTTCAGGAGTGTTCCTTCCGGAAAATAAAAAAATAGGGGAAAAAGTAAAAAGGTGTTAAATATAATGAGGGCTTTGAGGGGTAATGATTGGGGGGCTGATAGGTTAACGTTGAAAACAATACATGTATATATTTATAACTTTAATTCCATCTGTTATTGATTACGGATGCATTATTTACCAATCTGCTTCAAAAACATGACTTGGGAAAATAGACCGGATCCAGTCACAGGCTTTAAGGTTATGTTGTGGAGCTACTACATCAACCCTAGTGCCAGTATTACAAGTAAAAATGAACGAAAAACCTTTGGACAAGAGGAGAGATCAACTCTCAGCAGTTTATCGGGCAACTTTAAAAGGATCCAAGCAAGGATATCCGACTTGTCCAGTGCTACCAAACTGCCAAGAAAAAGAGAAAACAAAAAAGAATAGTTTTGGGTGGATTATAGGAGACATATGTAATAAAGTTAAAATCGACAATATTAAAGTTAGTCCTACAGTACCAATGCCTGCAATACCGCCGTGGATGTTTGATAACCCAAAAGAAAACATGCAATTACTAAAGAATAGAAATTTGAATAGTTACCGGATAGAAAAATGGATTGAGATATGATATATATGGATGCATCAAAAACTATAAAAAAAAATAAAGGTAAGAGCTGTAGCAGTTATCCCACAAGGAAACATAGTATTAAATAAAATAATCAGTGATAAACTATCTGTTTTTTACGGGGGAATTGGTAGCAATTTATATGGCAGTTAACTGGATAGAGGAAAACAAAGCAAGGAAAGTAGTTGTGTGCTCGCAGTCCAACAGTGCATTGATGAGCATAAAAAAAACATAGCATCAGAAATAAGACAAGATTTAATTTATGAAATAGTTCAGGCAATCTATAGAATAAATAAAGCGGGAGGTGTGGTAACATTTCTTTGGGTTCCTTGGAAGATATTGTAGGATGGAATTCACAACACATAGGATATAAAGCATTATACACGTATTTAAAAACATTGGGTTGAATAAAAGAATATAGAGTAGGGATCCATCTTGGTCCACACTCCATTTCAACCAGAAGGTTGCTTAGCGGAAACAACCGCCCACCTCCGGAATCAGTCCCCGCCCATTCCCCTTAGGCGCGAAATTCATTTGAGCGAAAGACATTAGAGTGAGAGGAGCTCTTTAAAGCTCCTGAGAATCTTAAAAAGCTTACAGAAAACGAGAAAAACTTACAGCGGGTGCCTGTCGGACATTCACCGTCGTTTTCGATGATTTCCCCTCGGAGCAAGGATTCGATGTCTGGAGTCTTTGGCGCAATCAAGCCTTCTCCTCTGCCTGGAACGGCCGTTGACGGACCCGTCAGCGTTAAGGGAGACGAGCGAGCCGGAGATGTAAACGGAAAATCTGTAAGTAAATATATGTATATATGTATTGTATACCGCATGTTTTTTTCTTGTAAAATGAGAATCATTTGACTCACCAGACTGCGATTGTGTTAAAACGATCGCGTTAGGATCTTACGGCAATTCCTCTATGAAACAAAATAATGAATACACATACTATTAAATAATTTGAAGGTTTAAACACACCTCGATAATCATCTTCCAACTTTGTAAGATCGTTTAAACAAAGTTCTTCGTCTTTCACTTCGTCGTCATCGGCTGGTAAAAAAAAATAGTATTACAACGTCGTACACGTGCAATAATTTTAACGTTTAAATGCTTAAACGGAGTTAAACCATTGTCTAATAACGTGGTATAGCAGAGGTAATGGGGTGTGTGTGTGCGTGCGTGTGTGTGTGTGCGTGCGTGTGCGTGTGTGCGTGTGTGTGTGTGTGTGTGTGTGTGTGTGTGTGTGTGCGTGCGTGCGTGCGTGCGTGTGTGTGTGCGTGCGTGCGTGTCCTGTTGTTTCAAACGATCGTAAACATTTAAACTGTCAAATGGCTGGTCAGTAAAAACTGAACCCTCCTTTGTCCCCAAACTGACCTGTTGTTTCGAACGATCGTAAAGGTCAGTTGCTAGGTGACACTGTGTTCTGCGATAGTTTTTTCCATCTGTTTAAATATGTTTTCGTGAGGTATGGAAGTTGTTTCAAACGATCGTAAACATTTAAACTGTCAAATGGCTGGTCAGTAAAAACTGAACCCTCCTTTGTCCCCTCTTCTGGTCTTAACGATGTGTGCGTACGAATGTGTGTGTGTGTGTGCGTGTGTGTGTGTGTGTGTGTGTGTGTGTGTGTGTGGGTGTGTGCGTGCGTGTGTGTGTGTGCGTGTGTGTGTGTGTGTGTGTGTGTGTGTGTGTGTGTGTGTGTGTGTGCGTGTGTGTGTGTGTGTGCGTGTGTGTGCGTGTCCACCAAAAACTTCCCAATCCACGGTAGATAACGATGAAAATATCGAGAAAGGGCTTCCGTCTCTTCTTTCTTTTAGCTGAAATAAGCAGATATCTCCCATTTCGTATCTGAATACAAATCCAAAAGATCCCTCCATCCCGTACGCTTCCAAGTCCCATTTCTCACGCAAAGACTCGGTCGGAGGCATCTGAATACGATTTGGAAACACTCGACTTTTTTGCGGAGCGTCAATGTAAGTTTTATTATTTTTATAAATCGACACAGGCGTTTCACTAATCATGACCGAATCGAACAAAGTCTTTACGCTAACGTATAAAGCTCCAAATAATGACTAAGCCTTACACCGCCCTTTTGTACCCCTCCTCTGCGTGTGTGTGTGTGTGTGTGTGTGTGTGTGTGTGTGCGTGTGTGTGTGTGTGTGTGCGTGTGTGGAGTGCGTGCGTGTCCACATCTCCACACGTAACATTCCCAGCCATCAATACATCGAAATCTGGAAGTTGTTTCAAACGATCGTAAACATTTAAACTATCAAATATATGGTCACATGCTGCTCAGATGACATTGCTTTCTTAAAAAACTGAACCCTCCTTTGTTCCCTCGTCAGGTCTTAACTCCACCCTCTTCCTGGTTTAACCACTCCCACCGCAGGTCTTAACTCTGCCCTCTTTCTGTTTAAAACTCCACCCTCTTCCTGGTTTAACCACTCCCACCGCAGGTCTTAACTCCACCCTCTTCCGGGTAAGCCACACCCACTTGACCTTGACATTTGACCCTGACCTTTGACTTTGACCTTTAACCTTGACCCCTCATAAATCATTAAACTTTGAACTTGACCCCTCATAAATCATTGACCTTTGATTTATGAGGGGTCATAAATAATTGATTTATGACCCCCCATAAATCACTTTTGACTAAAGGTAGGGACTTAAATTCTCTGACGTCACGTTCTGACGTCATCGCTCCAAGAGCGATAAACAGAAAGACGTTTAATTCGCCAAAATTCACCCATTTAGAGGTCAAAAATCGGTTTAAAAAATATATGGTCTTTTTTCTGCATCATCAAGGTATATATTGACGCTTACATAAGTCTGATGATAATGTTCTCCTTTAAGTTATTTTTCATGTTTTATTAGTGGGGATGTGCCGATCAATCGGCTACCGATCAGTATCGGTCAAATTTTGCGAGAAAGTATGCGATTGCTTCACAGTAAACACCCTAAATAATGGCAAATAAGCTGATTTTCTTTGCATCTTAATTTGGGACTTTTGTGACATATTTTGCCTCAGTTATGCCGGCGGACACCTCCATATATAATAAAATATGAAAGTATTATTGGAGCAAAATTATTTGTAAACGTGTATCTCAATTTGTGCAGGTTGAATCCAATTTGTGATCATATGTAATATTTTGTGTGTCTGTTTATCAATCTGAGTGTGTTTATTCGGATTCAAGTATGTGTGCTTAAAGCAGAAACTTCGATAGGCTGTCTACTTACATGTGACTTTTGCAACACTTCTGCCGTGTAACATTTGAGCAAGCGCATCCAGATTCTTGAGCGTGTAATAGAATACGCACGTCCGTATCTAATGTGTGCCTACATTTAACCAACCACGGAAGACACCAGGCAATTTAAACCAATCAGAAACTAGATACATGTTTTCACTATATATCTATCTATCTATCTGTCTATCTATCTATCTATCTATCTATCTATCTATCTATCTATCTATCTATCTATCTATCTATCTATCTATCTATCTATCTATCTATCTATCTATCTATCTATCTATCTATCTATCTATCTATCTATCTATCTATCTATCTATCTATCTATCTATTTATTTATCGATCTACAGGTGAAGTATGTGAATGAGAGATGCCAAGACCGGCCTTACGTTGTTTCTGATTGGCCTAAATTGCGTAGTGTATACCGCGGTTTGTTAAATATAGGCAGTAGGTTTATACGGTATACTGGTACTGGTATAGTTTCGCGGTACTAATAAATCAAAAACAGTACTATATACTCTGTTTGAAAAGGTGTATGAAAGTATGACGACGCATTGTCACGTCCTGACAATGCTGGGTTTGAGAGCAGAGGAGCATGTTCGGCAGCGCACAATCACAGAATACTTACAAGCAGACACAGTGTGAAGACAGAAAAGTGAGAACGGACGCATTTTGGCTTAAAAACAAAAGATAAAGGTGAAGTTTTAACATTGAAACGCCCTCAGGAAGAGGCTCTTTAAGACATGGCTGGCTAGCTAGTGGCAAACGTCCATCCGCAGTCTGCAGTGTTTTAGCTACTTCTAAATCACTAATTCTCGCCTCCATGGCGACGAATAAAGTGAGTTTCTTACAAGCATCATCCCTGCAGAACGAGGAATAGCTAAACATGCTTCACTACACACAGTAGGAGGATACGATAGCTAACCGCTAACAGCAAGGTAGCACCCATGACTGTAAACAAATGCCATGGGTGGATCTACACCTAAAATCCATTGTAAAGACACCAAATACAATAGCGTATCTAGTCGTTACCACTATGATTACATCGACACTTTTTAAAGTCACAAATTCTTTTATCCTATTTTTAAAATTCCTAATATGTTTATAAACTTAGGAAATACGCCCCCAGACACACAAGGACTTTGAATATGACCAAAGTATGATCCTGTAACTACTTGGTATCGGATTAATACCTATTTGTGGTATCATCCAAAACTAATGTTTTCCAAGGTTTCTCATTGTATCCCATTGAGTTGGGTTTTTTCTTGCCCTGATGTGGGATCTGAGCCCAGGATTTAATAACCTCAAATCACTCCTTTCAACGCTCAAAAAGCAATGCAATAAATTAAGAAATAAGACAAACAACCTGACTAAATCCCTAAAAAAAATTATATCAAAGAAAAAATAGAGGAAATACAAATAAGCCACGTGAGCTCTGGAAAATTCTCAACAACCAGCTTCCTGGATGCAGCCAGAAACTTAAAACCAGACTCACCAACAGCAACATCAAGGAGGGTGACGCCCTCATTACAGACAAAATAAAGGTAGCAAGCAGACTTAACACCTTTTTCACCAACATAGCCACAACTCTCGTAAACAAGCTATCCCAACATTCTGGTCGCTTTGGTGTAGAACACATTAAAGCCTTCTACAGAAAGCTAGGAGTAGTCAACAACAATTTCAAATTAGAAATGGTCTCAGCTAACGAGGTGCTTAATAAATTGAGCGCGCTCCACCCAAACAAGGCTACCGGCTTTGACAATATCTCCTCCAGATTCCTCATGGACTCTGCCACCACCATTGCCCCAATAATCACTCATATAATAAACCTCTCAATCAAACAAGGCCAAGTACCCAAGGATTTCAAGATAGCAAGAGTAACCCCCCTTTATAAAAAAGGAAGCAAATTAGAACCTGGTAACTACCGACCTGTTTATATTCTCAGTTCCATTTCGAAAGTAATGGAGAAAATAGTTTATGAACAGGTTGATGGAAAATTTGCTACTAATAAACTAATGTACAAATTCCAATCTGGCTTCAGAACTAACCACTCCACTGACACAAGCCTTCTCTATCTGACCGACCACATCAATCATGAGGTGGACGCGGGCAAATACTGCGGCATGGTCATGCTGGACATTCAGAAGGCCTTTGACACCGTTAACCACGCTATACTGTTGGATAAGCTCCGAGCAATCGGATTCGACGAAACCTCATCGAGCTGAATGCAATCTTACTTGGAGGGGAGGAAACAGGTTGTAGAGGTGAACGGCACCATGTCCCCTCCCCTCTCAGTAAGCTGTGGAGTCCCCCAAGGCAGTATACAAGGACCTTTACTGTTCCTAATATACGTAAATGACATGCCATCAGCATGCCACTGTGAATTGTTCCTGTTTGCGGATGACTCGGCCCTGCTGGTATCCGGCAAGGACAAGTCACAGGTGGAACAAATCCTCAGTGCTGAACTCCTTAATATTTGCACCTGGCTCGCTGACAACAAACTATCCATACACTTAGGTAAAACGGAATCCATCCTATTTGGGTCCCATTTCAAACTTAAGAAGGTCAGTGACTTCACTATAAAAGTGGGTGACATTGTTATCACCAGGAAGGATGAGATCACCTACCTAGGTTCCATTCTAGAGGCTAATCTTTCCTGTGATAAAATGGCAACCAAGGTGATCAAAAAGGTCAACCAAAGAACGAGATTCCTCTACAGAATCTCCTCTCTGGTCAACAAAAGCACCTTGAAGATTCTAGCGGGAACTCTCATTCAACCCTTCTTCGATTACGCTTGCACCTCCTGGTACCCCAGCACCTCCAAAACCCTCAAATCTAGACTCCAAACATCCCAGAATAAGTTAGTCCGGTTACTTTTAGACCTCCACCCCAGATCACACCTCAATCCAACCCACTTCTCCAAAGTGGGCTGGCTCAGGGTGGAGGACAGAGTAAAACAACTTGCACTGAGCCTAGTCTATAAAATCCGCTACACCTCCTTGATACCGAAGTACATGTCAAACTACTTCCTCAACGTAAATGACCGCCATAACCACAACACCAGGGGGAGCTCCACAAACCACGTTAAACCCAGATTCCGATCTAACAAAGCTCTTAACTCATTCTCTTTCTATGCACTCCCAACAGGTATAAAAGTAATTGCATCTCTATCCTCCTTCAAAACCGATCTAAAACAACACATCCAGGCAACTTCAACACTTTACTAATACCCTCCTCCATTCACATCCCATCTCCCCGGATTATAAACAACTCAAATGTACTTCTAATGTATATACTTGTTCTTATGCTATGTGAACTCACTATGTTCTCTGCTGGCTGTACATATCCTACTAAATAAGACCTACACTGTTTCAATGTCCACATTTCTCTGTTGATGCAATTGTTGATGACTGAAGTACTGATAGCAACCAAAGCTCCTCATCCCACCCCCCGGATAATAAATCATGTAAATAATTCAATGTACATACTATGATGATTAACTTGTGTGATGACTGTATTATGTTGATAGTATATATTTGTACCATGAATTGATTAACGTGGACCCCGACTTAAACAAGTTCAAAAACTTATTCGGGTGTTACCATTTAGTGGTCAATTGTACGGAATATGTACTGTACTATGCAATCTACTAATAAAAGTATCAATCAATCAATCAATGTCGTTGTGGCTTGTGCAGCACTTTGAGACACTTGTGATTTAGGGCTGTATATATAAACTTTGATTGATTGATTGCTTGATTGATTGACATTTTGTCACATGTACCGGTACATACATTAAGTTAATTTAAATGTATGCACTCTAAAATTGGATGGATTGCTGCAGAGTTTGATTACATTTGTAATGATAAAATGGCATTCATTTTTCCATGCATACCTTGTATGGATAGGCAAGTCAGGTTGCTGTTTGAAGTTTTATTTTGGTGTTATCATCTGGACTCTGCGGTGTCTCAGGTTTCTTTTATCTTCCCTTTTCAAGTCAGGAAATTGTGGCATTGTTCCCAGAATTGCCACTTTTCTGGCTGCTGTTCTTCAGTTAAAAGCTACAAAGTCAATGAAAGTTTCAGGTATTGCGTGCTGGTCATGTTTCCTGAGATGGCTCATGTGTTTGCTGAAGGTACTGGTTTATAACAGCAATGATAGTTGATACCTCTGCCATGGCGCCTTTGCCTGTAACAAATTAAACAATTATTTATCAGTTATTAAGAAAAACCCTCAAACCTAGTGATTAAAATATTGTTGTAAAAGCACATTACCAAAAGAAAGCGCTTGTGATCTTGTTACCTCATTACACTTAAAAACAGCTTTTAAAAAACAATTACCCAGATGGTAGAAGAAAATAACTACCGGTAACCCAATCATTAAAAACTTTATTTTAACAGGTACATTCATCAATATCTGTAGTTTTTAGTGATATCATGACATAACTTTGTAAAATAACTAACTTAATCGTATTAAAAAAAAAAAATTCTAACAAGGGTATTATTCCGTATCTATATGTAGTTTTTAGTCCTATTATAACACACTTCTGTAAAACAAACCCTATATTAAACAAAAGTAATTTTAACAAGTAATTATTCAGTATCAGTAATTTTTACTGGTATTACATACTTTTGTAAAATAAAAAACCTAATATAAAAAAATATATAAAATGTCAACGTGAATATGACAGGGCCAAGTGGTACAAAATGAATGGATATTATTCAATATCTATCTGTAGTTTATAGTGCTATTATGCACTTTCATAAAACTAACTTAAAATCAAAAAAATAATTTCAACAAGTTTAATGTTTAGTCATTTTAAAAAGTATATTTTACAGTATTTTTAGTGGTGTTAGGACACACCTTTGTCTCCACACACCAGCTTTTTTGCAATGCAGGGGATTTCCACATAGCCAAACTCCTTTAGCCTTTCCACCTGCTGGGCTGTGATAGGATGTTTCCACATAGCTGTGTTCATTGCAGGACAGAAGAGGAAAGGCCGACTGGTATCCCAGGCTCTGACCACACATGTCTGCCAAAGTACAATTTTTTACACTTGTAGGACTCATTTACTAAAGAAGCAATCACATGTGTGCTCACCAACAGATTGTCACAAATGCCACTTGCAATTTTTCCCAATGTGTTGGCGTCCAAGGGGGCAATAACGAGTAAGTCTGCCCAGCGTCTTAACTCAATGTGTAGCACAGGGTCAGATCTCTGAGTCCACATCTGGAAAAGCAAGAAAATGGCAATTTAGACATAAAGAGAGCACTAACTGGACTTGATGTTGCTGCATGTTTTTTTTCTGCCTGTGTAGGCCAACCTAGGACTACACAAATAGAAAGATAATGTGTGGTTTTATTTGGTCAGAATTGGCTGTGTACACGTACAGCCAGTTAATTGTCACACACTGGACTAGAAAAACATACCTCCCATTCATCTTTGTCACTGTAGACTTTAACAGAAACCTCTTCGGGGTTATAAAAGTGTTGGGCATGCTCAGTGGTCACAACTCTTACGTCCACCTGAAGCACAAACATAGAATTAGAAGAACAAAGAATGTAGCCCAAGGCAAACCTGTCTAAATTTGTATAGGCTTATGTCCAAAGCAGATACAATGGAGTATATGGCAAACATTTTAATTGGTTTAGATCAGGGGTTTGAAATAGTGTCAAAGCGCTTTAAGTACCTTGAAGGTAGAAAAGTGCGATACAAGTATAACCCATTTGCCATTCAATGTGAGTGTGAATTTGTCTGTCTATCTGTGTTGGCCATGTGATGAGGTGGCGACTTGTCCAGGGTGTATCCTGCCTTAAGCATGAGTGCAGCTGAGATAGGCTCCAGCCCCCCCGCGACCTCATATATATATATATATATATATATATATATATATATATATATATATATATATATATATATATATATATATATATATCTATATCCATCCATCTTCTACCGCTTATTCCCTTTGGGGTCGCTGGTGCCTATCTCAGCTACAATCGGGCGGAAGGCGGGGAACACCCTGGACAAGTCGTCACCTCATTGCAGGGCCAACACAGATAGACAGACAAATTCACACTCACATTCACACACTAGGGCCAATTTTTAGTGTTACCAATCAATCAATGTTTACTTATATAGCCCTAAATCACTAGTGTCTCAAAGGGCTGCACAAACCACAACACAAACCACTACGACATCCTCGGTAGGCCCACATAAGGGCAAAGAAAACTCACACCCAGTGGGACGTCGGTGACAATGATGACTATGAGAACCTTGGAGAGGACGAAAGCAATGGATGTATCTATCCCCAGGTGTATGCCTTTGGAAGTGGGAGGAAGCCGGAGTACCCGGGGAGGACATGCAAACTCCACACAGAAAGATCCCAAGCTTATATATATATATATATATATATATATATATATATATATATATATATATATATATATATATATATATATATATATATATATATATATGTATATATATATATATATATGTATATATATATATATATATATTTGTATATATATATATATACATATATATATATATATACTGTATATAGATATATATATATATGTATATATATATATATATATATATATATATATATATATATATATATATATGTATATATATATATATATGTGTGTATATATGTTACTTTACATGCTGTCAGCTTTCAGCCCTTGACAACATTTTTTTAGGTTAACGCGGCCCCCAAGTCAAAAAGTTTGAACACCCCTTTTTAATAGCTACATCATAGATGTAAAGGATGTATGTGTTTAGTTGTAAATTACATGACAATACACATAGTATGCAGTTCGTGAAGGAAATATTCTCAGCAATCTGAAAGCAAATTTGTTATGAGTCATGATTTATTTTCAAAGTTGTCTTCCATTTGGGTCCTGTTGCACTGCTGATTATTCCAATCAGAAAGTCATACTAGTATTACAGAGTTGAACATGGTTTAAAATGTATTTAACTGAGTTTCTCCATCTTGCGGTCAATGATGAAGCAAAGGAATCCATTCATCCATTTTTTACAACTTGTCCCTCTTGGGGTCACGGTGGTGCTGGAGCTAGGGCTGGGCGATACATCGATACACTTGATATACATGTATTGCGGGTTTGTCTCTGTGCAATATAGAAAATTACTATATCGTGATATTTGAGTATACGTTTTCACGCAGTTGCTTTTAGCTGTGGGCATTAAGTGAAGTGAAGTGAATGATATTTATATAGCGCATTTTCTCTAGTGACTCAAAGCGCTTTACATAGTGAAACCCAATATCTAAGTTACATTTAAACCAGTGTGGGTGGCACTGGGAGCAGGTGGGTAAAGTGTCTTGCCCAAGGACACAACGGCAGTGACTAGGTTGGCGGAAGCGGGAATCGAACCTGCAACCCTCAAGTTGCTGGCACGGCCGCTCTACCAACCGAGCTATACATTACAGGTTCTTCTCACTCTTTGTTGTTTCTCCTTCTCACAGAGACTTGAAACAAGCGCACCTTCTTACATGCAGTACATCACATAGGTATATGCTCTCGCCGAGCAGAGAGGTAGCGACATGGTGGTGTGAGTGGTAATACGAGAGAAAGAAGGTGCGAATCTGGTAACAAATAAAGGAAGAATTAATTCCCAAGAAAAACAGCAGGAGGTGGCCGTGGTTTGGCTTCCAGTGGGAATATGTCGAACAGACAACTGTAATTTGTCAAGTGTGGGGAAAAAGCATTGCTACAAAAAGTAGCATTGCTGCTAATATGTAGCATCATTTGAAAAGTTACCCGCTAGAGAATGAAGAGTGTTTAAAACTCCGCATGTCAACATCTCCGTTCGATGCCACACCAACAAAATGCATCGGGAACCATTTCTAAATCAACATCGTATGAAAAAAATTGTCAACAACAGAAGGAGATAACGTCCACAGGAACCTACCACATAACAAAAGACATACACTATTTGATTTCCTATTATGCAGCTCATTTTCATTTGACCGTTATTGAAAAATCTTGTGTGACATCATGCACAACAGTGAACTTTATTTGTTTTAAACTATTGTAGTGGCGTTCTGTACAAAAAGTGCACTTTAATTTAGTGTTGTTTTGGATATGTCATCTTAGTAACGTCATGCACAAAAGTGGACTAATAGCTTGTTATAAAATGTCTCTGACAATCTTGCACTTTCTGTTTTAAAATGACATTTCACTGCTTAATAACTGTTTAATAAATATGGTTTGTTGAATTGACTTAGTTGTGATTTCCCTCTCGACATGAAAGTTTCAAAGTAGCATATATTAATGCAGTTTTGAATGTAGACACATAGAATCATCATACTGCTGTGATTATATGCATCAAGTGTTCATTCAAGGCTAAGGCAAAATATCGAGATATACAGTGGGGCAAAAAAGTATTTAGTCAGCCACCGATTGTGCAAGTTCTCCCACTTGAAATGATGACACAGGTCTGTAATTTTCATCATAGGTACACTTCAACTGTGAGACAGAATGTGAAAAAAAATCCAGGAATTCAGATTGTAGGAATTTTAAAGAATTTATTTGTAAATTATGGTGGAAAATAAGTACTTGATCAACCATTCAAATCTCTCACTGATGGAATGAGGTTTTGGCTCAAAATCTCACGATACATGGGCCCATTCATTCTTTCCTTGACACGGATCAATCGTCCTGTCCCCTTAGCAGAAAAAACAGCCCCAAAGCATGATGCCCCGCCCCCCCTGGCTTCACAGTAGGTATGGGGTTCTTGGGATGCAACTCAGTATTATTCTTCCTCCAAACACGACGTGTTGAGTTTATACCAAAAAGTTCTATTTTGGTTTCATCTGACCACATAACATTCTCCCAATCCTCTGCTGTATCATCCATGTATCTATTTTGGTATAAACTCAACTCGTCGTGTTTGGAGGAAGAAGAATACTGAGTTGCATTCCAAGAACACCACACCTACTGTGAAGCATGGGGGTGGAAACATCATGCTTTGGGAATGTTTTTCTGCTAATGGGACAGGGCGATGGATCCTTGTTAAGGAAAGAATGAATGGGGCCATGTATCGTGAGAATTTGAGCCAAAACCTCCTTCCATCAGTGAGAGCTTTGAATGGTTGACAAAATACTTATTTTCCACCATAATTTACAAATAAAATATTTAAAATTCATACAATGTGAATTCCTATGATAAAAATTACAGACCTCTGTCATCATTTTAAGTGGGAGAACTTGCACAATCGGTGGCTGACTAAATACTTTTTGCCCCACTGTAATAATGCAGTATGTTTTAATGTAGACACATAGAATCATCATACTGCTGTGATTATATGCATCAAGTGTTCATTCAAGGCTAAGGCAAAATATCGATACATATATGTCGTGCATCGTGACATGGCCTAAAAATATCGAGATATTAAAAAAGGCCATATCGCCTAGCCATAGCTGAAACCCACTCCAGTAGCATTCGGGCGGAAGGCGGGTTACACCCTGGACAAGTCATCCACACACACATTCACACACTAGGGCCAATTTCAAACCATTTTTTACCACTTGTCCCTTTTGGGGTCGCGTGGGGTGCTGAAGCCTATCTCAGCTGCATTGGGGCAGAAGGCGGTATACACCTTGGACAAGTCGCCAACTCACTAGGGGCTAATTTAGTGTTGCCAATCAACCTATCCCCAGGCGCATGTCTTTGGAGGTGAGAAGAAGCCGGAGTACCCGGATGTGAGTAGTCATTGAAAAAAGGTCATAGGTGCATTACTACAAACTTGGGCAACAAAGACGATTAGGTGTTAAGAGTGAGGCAATCATCTTTTAAAACGCTCACCCCGGGCAGCAGAAGAAGCTCGGATACTAAAAGTGGTAGTTTAAGGGCAGCTACGCTCCCCGTCACCCCAACAAGAACACAAAAAGTCCCTGGAGATTTCACCAAGTCAGTTTGAGGAAGGGGGACATCTTCATCCGCCTGCATGTTGATTTATCGCCGCCGGAAGTAACACTACTCCTTCTTCTTGCTACCGACAGTTGGTAACTATTCCCATTTCCGTAAACAAACCGAGTTCATCCAATCAGAGACGAGGACAGTGAAACGTGACCTCCCGAGCACGCGCACGTTTTCTCCAGATGACAGCGCCAGAGCGCGCCCGTTCGTGGAATGTTCTGGCAACTTGCTGGGCGGTTAGCACGAGCGAAGGGGCTTTCTGTCCATTTATTTGTTTGATACAAAACTATTGAAACCACAAAACAATGGTGCTGACGCCGCTTGTTTACTGGGCTCAACGCCACGAAGACATTTATCTCCGGGTGGAGCTGACGGACGCTCAGGTAAGTTACAGCCTGCAACTCATGTAGGACAAATGGCTGCTGTTAAACACAACACTGCTGCTTTACTGTAGTTTTCAGTACTGTGCCTATTCCTAAATGTATGTAAAGCTTGATACAGATTTTTTATAGCACAGTCATGAGTAGATCTAGTAGATTTACAGTCACGTGGATGACCCGAAAAGGGACAAGCGGTAGCAATGGATGGATGGATGAACTCGAGAGTGATCACAGGGGGGTAGGTCAGGTGTTGTTTTCTTCGTTGATTCTTAAATAGTGCCATAATGTAGTTTATCTACCTATATAGTGGCAGTGGTTATAGTAATCGATAAATACATAATGTAGTTTGATACCTGAGGTAACCAATTGAGGCACAATTAAAGGCCTACTGAAATTAGATTTTCTTATTTAAAACGGGGATAGCAGGTTCATTCTTTGTGTCATACTTGATCATTTTGCGATATTGCCATATTTTTGCTGAAAGGATTTAGTAGAGAACATCAACGATAAAGTTCGCAACTTTTGGTCGCTAATATAAAAGCCTTGCCTGTATCGGAAGTAGCAGACAATGTGCGTGTGACGTCACTGGTTGTAGAGCTCCTCACATCCGCACATTGTTTACAATCATGGCCACCAGCAGCTAGAGCGATTCGGACCAAGAAAGCGACAATTTCCCCATTAATTTGAGCGAGGATGAAAGATTTGTGGATGAGGATATTGAGAGTGAAGGACTAGAAGAAAAAATAAATAAATAAAAAAGACGAGGGCAGTGGGAGCGATTCAGATGTTATTAAACACATTTACTAGGATCATTCTGGAAAGTCCCTTATCTGCTTATTGTGTTACTAGTGTTTTAATGAGATTATATAGTCATACCTGAAAGTTGGAGGGGTGTGGTGACTGCCAGTGTCTCTGAAGGAAGCCACGGAGGAGCCAAGAAAGAGCCGACTTATTACCACCATTTTCTCACCGAAACCTGCCGGTTGACATGTGGTAGAGAACCATGTTCGTTTGACCACTCTGTTCCATATTTAAGCTGCACCGTCATCTTTAGGGAATGTAAACAAAGAAACACCGGCTGTGTTTGTGTTGCTACAGCCGGTTGCAATACGCCGCTTTCCACCAACATCTTTCTTCTTTGTAGTCTCCATTATTAATTGAACAAATTGCAAAAGATTCAGCAACACAGTTGTCCAGAATACTGTGTAATTATGCGATTAAAAACAGACTACTTTTAGCCGTGATCGGTGCTGGAAGAACACGTCTGCTACCACCGGTGACGTCACGCGCACGCATCATCATTCCGCGACGTTTTCAACAGGATACTTTGCGGAAAATTTAAAATTGCAATTTAGTAAACTAAACCGGCCGTATTGGCATGTATTACAATTTTAAGATTTCATCATTGATGTATAAACTATCAGACTGCGTGGTCGGTAGTAGTGGGTTTCAGTAGGCCTTTAAGCGCACTATTTAGCTGTAACCAGGAGAGCCTCTGTTGATTCAGAGCAGGGGTAGGGGACCTATGGCTCTAGAGCCGGATGTGCCTCTTTTGATGACTGCATCAGGCTGGCTCTCAGATAAATCTTAGCTGACATTACTTAACACGATAAATAATAAATAATTCCGCTGGTAATCACAATGTTAAAAATAACGTTAAAAATAGAAAACATTCTCATGCATTTTAATCCATCCATCCGTTTTCTACCGCACCTGTTCAACAAGTGTTTTGTTTATTATTGGTTCTGCTTCAAAATAAAAAATTTATTCAAAAGAATGAGAGACTTAATGTCCTCTAAAAATGTCGTTCTTACTTAAAAATGCACGTATTTAGTTGTATTCAGTGTTTAAAAAAAATTATATGGCTCTCACGCAAATACATTTTAAAATATTTGTCTTTCATGGCTCTTTCAGCCAAAAAGGTTCCGACCCCTGATTCAGTGGGCTCAAAGAACATGAGTTTTGACACCGTTAAAGGTGTGTTCATTAACTATACCAATACGTTTTATCATTATTATCTCAGTAAGGCTTGTGTAGATGATTGTTGCTTAAATATTTGACCACTCAAAATAACATAATTGAAATGACAACGTGGGCAGCACGATGGAAAAGAGGTCAGTGTGTGTGCTTCACAATACAAAGGTCTTGGGTTAGACTCTTGGCTCGGGATCTTTCTGTGTGGAGTCTGCGTGACTGCGTGGGTTCCCTCCGGGTACTCTGTCTTCCTCCCAACTCCAAAGACATGCACCTGGGGATAGGTTGATTGGCAACACTAAATTGACCCTAGTGTGTGAATGTGAGTGTGAATGTTGTCTGTCTATCTGTGTTGGCCCTGTGATGAGGGGGCGACAATCCAGGGTGTAACCCACGTTCTGCCCGAATGTAGCTGAGATAGGCTCCAGCGTCCCCAGCGACCCCGAAGGGAATAAGCGGTAGGAAATGGATGGATGGATGGGTTTTAGTAATCGATAAATACATAATGTAGTTTGATACCTGTACTAACCAATTGAGGCACATATAAGTGCACTATTTAGCTGTAACCAGCAGAGATGCTGTTGATTCAGCGGGCTCAAAGAACATGAGTTTTGACACCGTTAAAGGTGTGTTCATTAACTATACCAATACTTTTTATCATTATTATCTCAGTAAGGCTTGTGCAGATGATTGTTGCTTAAATATTTGGTCACCCAAAATAACACAAAAATGAAATGACAACGTGGGTAGCACGCTGGTACAGAGGTTAGTGCGTGTGCTTCACAATACAAAGGTCTTGGGTTCGATCCTGGGCTCGGGATCTTTCTGTGTGGAGTCTGCTTGACTGCGTGGGTTACCTATAGGGTACTCTGTCTTCCTCCCACCTCCAAAGACATGCACCTGGGGATAGGTTGATTGAGAACACTATATTGGTCCTAGTGTGTGAGTGGGGCCGTGCCAGCAACCTGAGGGTTCCTAGTTCAATCCCCAGATTCTACCAACCTAGTCACGTCCGTTGTGTCCTTGAACAAATCACTTCACCCTTGCTCCTGATGGGTCGTGGTTAGGGCCTTGCATGGCAACTCTCGCCATCAGTGTGTGTGAATGGGTGAATGTGGAAATAGTGTCAAAGCGCTTTAAGTACCTTGAAGGTAGAAAAGCGCTATGCAAGTATAACCCATTTACCATTCAATGTGAGTGTGGATGTTTTCTGTCTATCTGTGTTGGCCCTGTGATGAGGTGGCGACTTGTCTAGGGTGTACACCGCCTTCAGCCCGTATGCAGCTGAGATAGGCTCCAGCACCCCCGCGAACCCGAACGGGATAAACGGTAGAAAATGGATGAATGGATGGATGGAATTGACAACGTTACAAAACTTACAGTATAGCGAATGTTTATTTCAATGACATATTAACCAATTGCACTGTACAGTTCTAATGTGTCTTTTCAGTGTTATTTGTAAATGTTAATCCTGCTTGCTTTACAATCTGCCTTTGTTAATAATGATATTGAAATGTGTTTACATGCAAAGCATCGTCAAGATGTGACAAAATTTTAATGTACACTATATTGCCGAAAGTCTTTGGCCACCCATCCAAATGATCGGAATCAGGTGTCCTAATCACTTGGTCCGGCCACAGGCATATAAAATCAATCACTTAGGCATGGAGACTGTTTCCACAAACATTTGTGAAAGAATGGGATGCTCTCAGGAGCTCAATGATTTCCAGCGTGGAACTGTCATAGGATGCCACCTGTGCAGTCGTGAAATGTCCTCGCTCCTAAATATTCCAAAGTCAACTGTTGGCTTTATTATAAGAAAATGGAAGAGTTTGGAAACAACATCAACTCAGCCACAAAGTGGTAGGCCACGTAAACTGACAGAGAGGGGTCAACGGATGCTAAAACGCAGAGTGAAGTGAATTATATTTATATAGCGCTTTTTCTCTAGTGACTAAATTACATTTGAACCAGTGTGGGTGGCACTGGGAGCAGGTGGGTAAAGGGTCTTCTCCAAGGACACAACGACTGTGACTAGGATGGCGGAAGCGGGGATCGAACCTGGAACCCTCAAGTTGCTGGCACGGCCACTCTACCAACCGAACTATACCGCCCCAGTGCAAAGAGGTCATCGACTTTCTGCACAGTCAGTTGCTACAGAGCTGTAAACTTCATGTGACCTTCCAATTAGCCCACATACAGTACACAGAGAGCTTCATGGAATGGGTTTCCATGGCCGAACAGCTGCATCCAAGCCATACATCAACAAGTCCAATGCACAGCGTCGGATGCAGTGGTGTAAAAGCACGTTGCCATTGGACACTAGAGCAGTGGAGACGTGTTCGCTGGAGTGATTAATCACTCTTTTTCATCTGGCAATCTGATGGACGAGTCTGGGTTTGGAGGTTGCTAGGAGAACGATACCTTTCGGACTGCATTGTGCCAAGTGTGAAATTTGGTGGAGGAAAAATTTTGGTGTGGGGTTGTTTTTCAGGAGTTTGGCTTGGCCCCTTAGTTCCAGTGAAAGTAACTTTGAATGCTCCAGGACACCAAAAAATTTTGGACAATTCCATGCTCCCAACCTGGTGGGAACAGTTTGGAGCAGGCCCATTCCTCTTCCAACATGACTGTGCACCATTGCACAAAGCAAGGTCCATAAAGACATGGATGACAGAGTCTGGTGTGGATGAACTTGACTGGCCTGCACAGAGTCCTGACCTGAACCCGATATAACACCTTTGGGATGAATTAGAACGGAGATTGAGACCCAGGCCTTCTCCACCAACATCAGTGTGTCACCTCACCAATGCGCTTTTGGAAAAATTGTCGGAAATTTGTATGAACACACTGCGCAACCTTGTGGACAGCCTTTCCAGAAGAGTTGAAGCTGTAATAGCTGCAAAAAGTGGACTGATATCATATTGAACCCAATGGGTTGGGGAATGGGATGGCACTTCAAATTCATATGTGAATCAATGCAGGTGGCCAAATACTTTTGGCAATATAGTGTATCTTCTGAAGTTACTCATTAGTCACCTTGTCAGCATGCAGTCTTACTGTTTTGTCTCCCTCTCTGTGTATTTTTCGCTATCTTTCTTTTTTTTTGGATGAACTGACCAAATGAGTGCTTGCGTTGCTGTGTTATGTTATTACTCACTCCTTAACTTGACTAACGGGAAAACACTTCTATTCCTCCCTGCAGAACATTGATGTCCATGTTCATGAAAACATGCTTCACTTTACAGGTGACCGAAATATGTGTGTGTTCATAATACTTGTATGGTTGCAAAGTCTGTTTTTGGAAAGATAATTAGAAGTCCATACGTTGTGTGTGCAGCCCTGGGTCACGGTGCTAAGGGACAGAACCAGTACGAGTTCAGCCTGGAGTTTCTTTTACCTGTAAAGACAAAGGTACGGATCCATTTGATTTGCACGTTTTCTTGATATTGTATGTAATAATATAGGGATTGTGTCCAGGTGGCTTACAAGTCCACTCAGCGGCAGGTGAATGTCACCCTTAAGAAACAGGAGAGAGGCTGGTGGGAAAGATTGACCAAACAGGAACGTAAGCCGCTCTTCTTGGCTCCGGACTTCGACCGCTGGCTCGACGAGTCAGACGCCGAGATGGAGATCAGGAAAAATGTGAGCAGAAAGTTGCAAGATAACACACCTGTAGTATGTGGGAAAAGATAATATTGGCTTGTACTTTGCAAAGGAGGAGAGAAGGAACAAGCTGAAGGATCCTCCACATGATGAGGAAGGTCATTGAAGTGAATCAGAAACATTTTGCAGATTTTTTTTTGACCCATCCCAATATTCACTGTTGCGTTTTTTGTTTCAGGGTTCATCAGTCTGAAAACAGCATTTTTGTTTATGTACAACTTAGTACAGTTCCTTGGCTTTTCATGGATCTTTTTCAACATGACCTTCCGGCTCCTCAGGTTCGGCCGAGGTGAGGCTCACATGATTGCTTTTGTACTTCCCATGAGGCATCGCCATAATAACGCCTTATTTACCTGAACTTTCAGATTCTTTCTTCGACACATTTCACACCATATCGAACATCATGTTCTTCTGCCAGATCCTGGCGGCTGTCGAGGTCCTCAACGCTGCTTTTGGCATCGTCAGGACCGGCGTTATTCCAACGTTTATACAGGTAGCACGTGCTAGAGATGTCTGACTGTGTGGTCTGTCTCTGTAATATAACACTTATTTCTCTTTTCAAAGGTGGTTGGAAGGAATTTCATCCTCTTCATCATTTTTGGTAGCTTGGAAGAAATGCAGAATAAGTCGGTGGTTTTCTTTGTTTTCTATCTGTGGAGCGCCATTGAAATATTCAGGTAGCACTCAGCACATTACTATAAGGTTCATGGGTTTTTTTCCTGTTTATTTTGAATGTGTTTCACATTGGTCAATTTATACAACACTTAATGCTTGTCACTCACTGTACAATGCATTAGATACAACGACATAATCTAAGTCTTATGAGAGCTGTATCAAAAATAATAATGGACTTGATTTGTGTAGCGCTTTTTTCCAGTAACGCCAAGCATGTTGTTACACATAGGACCCATTATTCATTCACTCACGGTGGTGGTAAGCTACATTTGTAACGACATCTGCTCTGGAATGAAAGCACATATAATCTTCCCAGCAAACAGCGAGTGCTGCTGTAAGACCCGCTCCCATCTAAAGCTTCCATTAGTCTACCCCAGGGCAGCTGTGGCTACAAATATAGCTTACCATCACCAGGTGTGAATGTGGAGTAAATGAATGATGGGTTCACACTTCTCTGTGAAGCGCTTTGAGTGTCTAGAAAAGCGCTGTATAAAACTAATTCATTATTGTTTATATTATTATTATTATTAAAACACTCACATACAGCTAAAAGGAAACTACAAAAAGAGTATACAGAATGAAGTTCATTTGTATTTTATTATATAAACATAGTCAATTTGTGTTGCTTTTCATGTTTATCATTCACTTTTTGCACATATTACATGGTCAATTATCCAAATACAACTATTACGCCATTTTACCCGCCTACCGCACAATAAGTGTAATTAATATATCAAATTGATAGAATCTTGACCCCTTTTAGTGCCTGTAACTTTAAATATGCAGTTTTCCAGACATCTCCTATAACAGAGCATACGGTGGTTTGTAGGTGCTGTGACAAATATCATTTTTTTTATGAAAACATTTCGGATTACATTTTTTTTTCCAATGCCCACACATTTGTTTTAAATTGATCCTCATTAGTTGCTACACAGTAGCCACTTGTCTTTCTTGGGTCCATCACACAGGACAAAAGCAACATGTATATAAAAACTCAACATTACATAGAAAAGACACTCAAAAACAAAGAATATGCATAGAAAATGCTATTCATAAACAGTACTACAATATCCATCCATCCATCCATCATCTTCCGCTTATCCGAGGTCGGGTCGCGGGGGCAACAGCCTAAGCAGGGAAACCCAGACTTCCCTCTCCCCAGCAACTTCGTCTAGCTCTTCCCGGGGGATCCCGAGGTGTTCCCAGGCCAGCCGGGAGACATAGTCTTCCCAACGTGTCCTGGGTCTTCCCCGTGGCCTCCTACCGGTTGGACGTGCCCTAAACACCTCCCTAGGGAGGCGTTCGGGTGGCATCCTGACCAGATGCCCGAACCACCTCATCTGGCTCCTCTCGATGTGGAGGAGCAGCGGCTTTACTTTGAGTTCCTCCCGGATGGCAGAGCTTCTCACCCTATCTCTAAGGGAGAGCCCCGCCACACGGCGGAGGAAACTCATTTCGGCCGCTTGTACCCGTGATCTTATCCTTTCGGTCATGACCCAAAGCTCATGACCATAGGTGAGGATGGGAACGTAGATCGACCGGTAAATTGAGAGCTTTGCCTTCCGGCTCAGCTCCTTCTTCACCACAACGGATCGGTACAACGTCCGCATTACTGAAGACGCCGCACCGATCCGCCTGTCGATCTCACGATCCACTCTCCCCTCACTCGTGAACAAGACTCCTAGGTACTTGAACTCCTCCACTTGGGGCAGGGTCTCCTCCCCAACCCGGAGATGGCACTCCACCCTTAAAAACAGGTCATATATAATATAAAAATTAAAAGAAAAGGAAAAATCAGACTTTAGTGTCGTAGCTATTTAAGCTTGTTTAAAAGTTTTGACTACTTTAAGACACCCTATCCATCCATCCATTCATTTTCAACGGCTTGTCCCTAGGCAGCCTATTCCGCTAGGAAGCAGCTTTGTGATTGTGATTGCTCCTGGTACTGATATGTCTCCATTAGTCTGTTGTCCAGTGGAGTGGCTGTCTGTTAGAAAAATATAATATTTTAGAGTGTAAGATTGTTTGGCCTTATTGTACTATGAATAGTAAAGGAAATACCAGAAGCTTTTTCAATAAACTGATAACCATGAGAGGTCTTGAGGCATACAGTCAATACAAGTCCAAAGGAGACATTTCAGTGCCAATCATGCAGCTTTATTTTGCATAATGTGGAACTTTTGAATATCTTTCTTTGGAGTGAATGACCAAATAATAACAGTGACTGTAAAATGTATTGGATTGAAAACTATATCATAAAATAGGTAAATCTTCTAGCAACAGAAACATTTCTGCCCATTTTAGACATGATATTGTTTGTATATATGACATGACCAATTCATCTGATTATTTATTTAACCCCTACATGTCATGCACCTGCTCCACAGAAATACCCTTCAGCGTGAGTGACAGAGGTTGTACATGTTTTGTCTGTGTTTAAATCACAGAATTACCCGTCTGTATTTTGTTTTCATGCTGTTTAGAACAAGCCAGTTACTGTCAACATAACTGTGTACACAGTCCAGTTCACTTTGCAGAACATTGTTTAAAATATTGATGTTATTTGAAGTGTAGAGTCATCTGCATACATATTTATAGATGTGCTTCTCACATTTAAAAACAATCATTTTTAAAAATAAAGAGCAGAGGGGAAACTAAACTCTAATATCCTTGCATTAGAAAGGTTAGCATTAAAATACACAGATTGACACAAATTACCGGTAGTAGCTCTCCATGCAACTAATTGCACAATCCCTAAAACCATATGCAGAGAGCATTCTCAGCAGTAAACCGAGAGCTATAGCAATCTACTAAGACAGCACCGACATTTTGTTTCTCATCAATTTGTTGCTGCTAATCATCATTCATATGGACAATTGCTGTCGTGACCATCTTTGTAGGCATGCTGAAACTCAGAACCAAGATATATTATTGGAGAAAACAAGTTTTTCCATGATTTTGCTGATTATCATGTACAATACTAATTGACCTACTATTGGCAGCAAAAAAGGCATTATTATCATTTTTGGGTATCTTTTAAACTCGGATTAAAAATGTATCGAATATAATCCGACATACAGTTTGTTAGTTTTCCTTAAAGATACTCTACTCCAGATTGCTTATTTTTCACAGTGCCAAAAGTGTTTTTTTCCACATCCAGTAATATTGGTTAAAAGGTGAAGTTGCATGTTTTCTCTTTTTTAATTTGTTTGTGTCAGTTCTATTGATTTATTATTGCAAATAGTAGTATGCATATGTTCATTCATCAAATAATTACCTTACTCATAAAAACATATTAAAATAGTTGGCAATTTCACCACATTCGGTTGAAAATTTACCATCAATTTAAATAAAAACAGGTTCAATATTTCTAACTCTTTGAAGTACAGAACGTGTATGTTATTAAAACCTGCCAGTTTCTTCCCGTCACTTTTGCGCGTTGTAAATTTGATTTGAATGTTTTTTTCTTGTGATTGTTTAAATTTTGTCACCATACTTCTGAGTGTATGTATTTCCCCACATGCTTGTATTAGCTGATTTTACAGCAGCTTGCTTTGATTTATATCAGTGAGTTATACACCTTTTTATTTGTTTATTTAGCCAAATTGCCATGGTCTTTTTAATAATAGTAATAATAATATTTTATTTGTAAAAAAGCACTTTACATTGAGCAAACAACCTCAGAGTGCCACAGTGTAAAAAAATAGTAATAATAATTATAATAAAAAGATAATGAAAATAAATAAAATATAAAACTAGAAACAGCCCAATAGCTAGAACCAGCATGCATATCTATAAAAAGGCTTTTTTTAAAAGATGGGTTTTTAAGCATTTTTTAAAAGCATCCACAGTCAGTAGGGGCGGCATGGCGTAGTGGGTAGAGCGGCCGTGCCCAAAAAAAAAAACCTGAGGGTTGCAGGTTCGCTTCCCACCTATGGACATCCAAATCGCTGCCGTTGTGTCCTTGGGCAGGACACTTCACCCTTTGCCCCCGGTGCCGCTCACACTGGTGAATGAATGGTGGTGGTCGGAGGGGCCGTAGGCGCAAACTGGCAGCCATGCTTCCGTCAGTCTACCCCAGGGCAGCTGTGGCTACTGATGTAGCTTACTACCACCAGGTGTGAATGAATGATGGGTTCCCACTTCACTGTGAGCGCTTCGAGTATCTAACAATAGAAAAGCGCGATATAAATCTAATCCATTATTATTATTATTATTATAATAAGGTGCCCTCAGGTGGTCAGGGAGAGCGTTCCACAGACTGGTAGCATCAGAGCAGAAAGCCAGCTCTCCCATAGTTCGTAGCTTTGTCCTTGCAGGTTGGAGGAGGTTAGCCTGTTTGGAGCGGAGGTGTCGTGTGGTGGATTTGGGGGTGAGCAGTTTTTTGAGGTACATGGGGACATTTTCATGGAGTCACTCGTGAATTAGTAGGAAGATTTTGAGTTCAATCCTGAGTGGAACAGGAAGCCAGTGAAGGGATTTGATAGTTTTTGTGATGTGGTCATATTTCTGCACTCATCAGGATCCTCGCAGCACTATTTTGTATGTACTGCAGCTTCTGAATGTTCTTGCTGGGGATCCCGACAAGAAATGCGTTGCACTTTAACACTTTCTTTAAGTGTGCATGTTTATCGGCTACTTTGTTTACGCATTGCTACAAATACATATAGAGCATTATTGGTCGGTTTTTCTAAATAAATAACATCCCAGTTATGATCACTAAAAACAAGTGGAAGAAATGCAGTCCTGGAGCAATGTTGACCAGTATTAGTGTAAATATGATCAATGCGTGATTTACAAAATACAATATTTTTAAATCAATGACATACGTCCACCTTAGTGACCATCCTTTCTTTTAAAGCACATGACAACAAATACATTTTTTCTAATCACCATTGTTTTTTTTTTCTTTCTGCCTCCATCAGCCATGTCATAAGCATATCACACACAGTGCATCCAGAAAGTATTTACAGCGCTTCACTTTTTCCACATTTTGTTACGCTGCGGCCTTATCAAATAAACAGAATAAAGTCATTTTTGTCCTTAAAATTCTATATACCATTTTTTTTAATAGAGATTTTTGCAAATGTATTTAGTTAATGTAAGTGCTATGGTTTTGATGCAGGTATCCATTCTACATGTTGGGATGTTTCAACACAGAGTGGAAGATCCTCACGTGGCTGCGATACTCATTGTGGATACCGCTCTACCCTCTGGGTGTCATAGCTGAGGGTATGTTTACTTGTCTGAAAGTTGATTATCTAACCTGCCAAGACAAAGAACAAACACTCCTGTCACGCATGTAGCTGTTGCCGTGATTCAGTCCATTCCCATCTTTGACGAGACCCGACTGTTCAGCATTCCTCTGCCGAAAACCATCGGCCTCTCTCTGAGCTTCTCCTACGTCCTGCGTGTATACATCATTCTCATGTTTCTGGGTAAGTCTTCCCATTTAACAAAAGTTTAAAAAATGCTAAAAAAATTCACAGCCCGCCATTCTTACAGGACTTGTTATCAACTTTCGTCATCTCTACAAGCAAAGGAAGAGGCGTTTCCGCACCAAGAAGAGGAAGGCACACTGATGCACTGTCACTGTCCGTTTTAAAAGTTTTCATCTCCTAAGCCCTTTTAAGTGTTAATGTTTTCTTTTTTTTCCTGCTGCTAATTGGTTCCTCTTGATGGTCTACTCTTTAAGAACCTTGACTACACCCCTCTTCCCATTTTGTTAATTATTGATAGTGGAAGGCTTGGCCATTTGGATTTTGAGCTGCATTACTGTATTAGTGCTCATTTGATTGGTACACAGTATTTTTGAATATTGTCTTTTGAGAACGAATCACTCTTCAGCTCTCAGGGTGAAAACTAGATGACCAATGCTTTCTTACCTTGACTTGTGATAAAGACACTTATTTAGGTACACATCATCTGATAAGCCCCACCACAAAAGCTTGATTTCTGTGACACTGAGAAAAGTAATTCAATAATTTCATCATTGCATCTCGGGGTGTACAACAAGGTATTTTTACACCATTGCAAAGTGTAACTACAATAATAAACATTGCTAAATTAATACCTCTTACAGTACTTTTCTAGTATGTTTGTCATTCTTTTAATTGAGGCAGTGATTTGACACAATCTTTACTACTAGAAAGTATAAAAACATGAATATTTTGCAAGATAAGCACAGTTGTTCCACAAAAAAAGGTTATTTTTGCTTCCAGGTGTTCAGACAGTGCCACACCAAGTGCTGTCTTTACTGGTCCAAAGCAGCGTCCATATTTCAGTGCATTTGTAACAAAGTCGGGTGTGGCTCAGCTTGAGAAGTCGGTGTGCATGGGAACAATGTTGTGCTCAAAAGCAGCGTATTGAGAGTCACCAGTACTGGCCAGTTTGAGCTGCTGGGCGGCGTGGGACAGCTGGAAAGCTGCATCTGGGTGGGCCGAGTCGGGCAGCATCGTGCACTCTCTCTCCAGCAGCTCGGCCACTCTCTTCAGGAGATCCCAGAACCCGAATGCCAAGGCAGCCTTACGTAGGCGATTCAGCTCCTGGTAAATTGTAATAAAATGCACAAATAAGATGTAAACTAAAGAGAAAAAACATAAGTGTTTAGCAGCACACTTTACCTTATAGAAGGTCTGAGTTTTATCAGGCAATTTTCTAGCGTTCCTCAAAATCTTCTGCACATCCGTCTGAAATGAATTGAAAACAACCTTTAAATATTCTTAGTTGTATGTCAACAATTAATGCTACCTTTTTATTTCATAAACAATAGTTAACAAACTCAATTGGCATTTTAGGGGAATCTCTTAAGGGTGCTTATGGAATTAAAAATACCCTAAGTAGGCAAGTATTTTTAATTGTGTAGTGCCAGTTTTGCAACTTTATCTCAAGGTACTTTACACACAGAGCAGGTTACTAGTGAAGTAAATTAACTGAACCACACATGAGCAGCAGGCATTTTGGTGACAGAGGCAATGAAAAATGTTCCATCAATGTAGAACATTAAAATTTAACATGATTTGATCAAACATATCAGTATTATATTCAGGTTTGGCAACTATGATTGACTCAGTTCTACTGTACCAGTCCTTGTCTCATAAAGTAGAGATCTTCAACTGTGAGATACTGCAGAGGGGTTGTGAAATGTTTGGTCTTTCTTTAAATATATGTGTTTGGTATTTCATGGCAATCTTTTCACATGTTTAAATATATTTAAATAAAAGGTTGATCCAACACATTGCAGTGTAGTTTAGAGATGGCAGTAGGATGGCTACCTTACCCACTGGACCTTGCAGGTTTGAAATTAAAACATGAATGAATAATTATTTTATTCATCCTGTTAGCTTGCAATTACTACACTAGCGATAAGCGGTGCCAGCTGCCAACTAATGATTAGTGCACTACATGTCAGCGAGGCTAGCGATTAGTATACTATTGTCAGCTAACGATTAGTGCGCTAGTTGTGAGGTAGCAATTAGCAGCATAGAGGGGGAGTATTTATTTCTCCCTGTTGCCATGTGCTTGCTCAAGTGGGCTTCTGTTGATCGTCTTAAGTCTGAGTAGCATGGTTCTAGACCTGCTCCACGCGTAAAATTACATGTGTTGTGAATTGGCACTTCATTAGTATAATTATCTGGACTTTGATTTCGTTTTGTTAGTTTCTGTCACATCTTTTGAGAGTGGACACGCCCCTAATGAGCATGACCGACAATCATGAAGACTTCACCTGTAGTCCACTGGCTTTGATCCACACAGTTACGTTCTGGGCGTAGCTACGTTTGACAGGCGGCTGCAGGGGGAAAGGACTTTTGCTGTCGTCTTCTCCGTAAGGATTTTCTGCCGCTTCTGGAAGGCACGAGGAGGCAAAGCGCACGAATGAAAGCAGACATCATTCAACATTGAAGATGTGTAAATGATTAACTTCCTGTTTACATAAACACACACAGAAAAGACCTTTGCTCCTGAGGAACCAACAATTATGTGAAAGGTCAGTGTGTCACAAGTGAAGATAAACAATGCTTAATGAGGTCATACTGACAAGATTCTACCTGAGATTGGTCCCAAATGGGAGCTCTTGCCCAGCCAAGGCAGAGGCTCAGGACCAGGTTCAAACACGGACATCATTAGATTGGACTTCTTTTTGCTGTCTGCTTGGGAGTACAGCATGCCGAACCACTCGGGCCTGAGACAAGCAGACCAGCTTTGAGACTTCTCGTTATTTGTATACTGCCTAACATCTGTCCGCACACATTCTTATGTCTCAAATGAAAACGTTTTTCAGCTCACCCAAGCTGAACAAGCGCCACCATGCCTTCTACTTTAAGGCTGCCATGTAAGAGGACACAGAAATTTGGACTTTTCCCTGCCATTTGGCTGGCAGACACTTCCTCCTCCAGCTCTTCTGTGACTCCTGTGCCGATGTCTTCTACCTCTGAGAGGAAATCACAAATCAGTGTTTGACACCAGTAATCTGCTAATTGGGCCACAGTAAACTTGATACTTTAATCTAAGAGCTCACAGGTAAGAAAAAAAGTTGCAGGGAATGTAGTTACAATAAACATTTTATTGGTGTGAAAGCAGCCCTGCCTTTGCATTTGTACTGCAATCACATATGAATTACCATTACCATTACCATCATTATCTTCATTACTTTACCGTCATTATCTTCCACCAATTTTAACTGGAACATGTTCCATTTCGCAAGGAGACGTGATATTGTGATAAATAATCTTTGTCTTTTCATTCAAAGTACTGGACTGTAATATTTATTGCACATGTACACAAACAGCCACCTTTATTGACAGCAATAGGCAGGACCAAGTGCCTGGATATGACAGGTGGACTGGAGATGTCAGCAATTTCAATGAAGCCCATGATTTCTAGATCTGAAACAAAAAGAACACACGTACTTGGAGCTTAACATGAGTCATAAAAAAACTTTTTTTAAATAATTGCAATCTTGCACCATCTTCCTGCAGTCTCCAGATGATCACACTGGATACTTTTTGGTCTATGTGTTTGAAATTCATGACACGCTTGTTGTACTTATAGGTAGATGAATATTAGATCACTTATTATTGGCCTTTTTGTAAGGACAAGATCATCTACTCTCTGTTTACTCAGTATAAGAGACTTCAGTTTAGTGCATGTCTTCGGCTTTTTTGTAACACTCATTAATGACAAGTTATGGACATAGTATGACTCCACAAACGTCTCCAACTGAACTGCTGGCCAAACTATTGGGATAGGAGGACACTGGACAAACAGGAGGACACTGGACAAACTGCTGGCCATCATGGACAATCCTGCCCACCCACTCCACCAGACAATTGTGGGACAGAGGAGTTCATACTCCAACAGGCCCCTTCAGCTGCATTCCGACATTGTTCGATTCAAGAACTCCATCCAGCTGAATGATCACTCGCCATACAGTAATAGATGATATCTGTCTATTACCTGACACTTTCTATTTTAGCTACTTCTCTTTGTTTTTAATGTCCATTTTCTGATGGATTTCCTCTCTATTTTAATTTCCCCTAAGGGATTTATAAAGTATGTTTGATTCTGATTCTGCAGCAATACTGTAATATTGGTCATGGTAATTGTTATATATTGTATATATGATATAGACATAATATATCAGTATATATAACATACTGTACATATATTATGTAAATATTATGCATATATTTTATATCGCTATATTTAGTCTATTTATACCTGCATTGTCCTTCCATCATTGTAACTGAGCTACCGTGTGGAACAATTTCCCTTGAGGGTCATTAAAGGCCTACTGAAATGAGATTTTCTTATTTAAACGGAGATAGCAGGTCCATTCTATGTGTCGTACTCGATCATTTTGCGATATTGCCATATTTTTGCTGAAAGGATTTAGTAGAGAACATCGACGATAAAGTTCGCAACTTTTGGTCGCTAATAAAAAAGCCTTGCCTGTACCGGAAGTAGCAGACGATGTGCGCGTGACGTCACTGGTTGTAGAGTTCACATCCTCACATTGTTTACAATCATAGCCACCAGCTGCTAGAGCTATTCGGACCAAGAAAGCAACAATTTCCCCATTAATTTGAGCGAGGATGAAAGATTTGTGGATGAGGATAGTGAGAGTGAAGGACTAGAAAAAAAAAAAAAGGGAGGGCAGTAGGAGCGATTCAGATGTTATTAGACACATTTACTAGGATAATTCTGGAAAGTCCCTTATGTGCTTATTGTGTTACTAGTGTTTTAGTGAGATTATATGGTACCTGGAAGTCGGAGGGGTGTGGCCACGGGTGAAGTGAAGTGAATTATATTCATATAGCGCTTTTTCTCTAGTGACTCAAAGCGCTTTACATAGTGAAACCCAATATCTAATTTACATTTAAACCAGTGTGGGTGGCACTGGGAGCAGGTGGGTAAAGTGGCTTGCCCAAGGACACAACGGCAGTGACTAGGATGGCAGAAGCGGGGATCGAACCTGCAACCCTCAAGTTGCTGGCACAGCCGCTCTACCAACCGAGCTATACCAGGTGTGGTGACCGCCAGTGTCTCTGAGGGAAGCCACACAGCTGCAGGAGGACGCAAGCTTCGCTCATAACCGACTTATTACCACAATTTTCTCACCGAAACCTGCCGGTTAACATGTGGTTGGAAACCATGTTCTTTTGACCGCTGTGTTCAATAGTAAAGCTTCACCTTCGGGAATTTTAAACAAGGAAACACCGGCTGTGTTTGTGTTGCTAAAGGCAGCTGCAATACAGCGCTTTCCACCTCCATCTTTCTACTTTGACTTCTCCATTATTAATTGAACAAATTGCAAAAGATTCAGCAACACAGATGTCCAGAATACTGTGTAATTATGTGATTAAAGCAGACTACTTATAGCTTGGATCGGGCTGGAAAAAAATGTCCGCTACAACCGGTGACGTCAAACGCATGCGTCATCATACCGCGACGTTTTCAACAGGACACTTTGCGGGAAATTTAAAATTGCAATACAGTAAACTAAAAAGGCCGTATTGGCATGTGTTGCAATGTTAATATTTCATCTTTGATATATAAACTATCAGACTGCGTGGTCGCTAGTAGTGGGTTTCAGTAGGCCTTTAAAGTTTGTCTAATGTCCAAAATTTTGACTTTTTATGAAATGTAAGCTCGTGTTTTGTCGTTTTAACAGTGCCTAACTTCCTTTTGCACTTGATTGACAAATCAGCAATGCCAAAGTGATGCAGGAGGGGACACAAATCACCCTAGCCATTAAAGATATTTAGTTTTTACATTTTACACTTGTATGACCTACGACTATGATTTAAAAATGGTCTGAAAAGTTCATACAGGTTTCATGGTGGCAACAGTTTCTATTATGGGATCATATATCGATGGGCAACCGGTAGAAAAAACTGAGAGGGATGTACTGCATTTTCCTGCATACCTGTGTTGACAGTTCGAGGTAAAGGTTCCACCTCCTCATCCACCACGACAGGCTCGGGTCGTGGGAACACCTGAACGTCAGAGGACAAGTTCCCACAGTGCAGCACAGCATGGAAGGGAGAGTAGGCCCTGTCAATCAATCTCCTGGTGACACATAACAGAACTTTAGAATATATTTATAGAACTTGAGGATTTACGTGGAAATCACTTCACCCTACCCAAACATGGCCTGCACACCCTGCATGCAGAGTGCTCCCTCTACAGTGAAGACCTCTCCATCACCTCCACCGAGACAGAGAAGCTCCTCCCATTTGTCCAAAGCACCTGTCATGTTTAACTGTTAATGACACACGACAGGGCAGCACTGGTTACAAACTATTGATAGCCATACGTCAAATACTAAAATATTTGATGTTTTATACATACGATACTCACACATCACAAAATATTGTGTGTGTTAATGAGAGACTGAAGCATCTTTTAGATTTTATAACAACTATAGGGTTATTGTAGGTATTTCTGCAGTTTATAACCATTGTTTTTCTCTACATGTTGCCTTGGTTTTGTATGGTTTTAGATAGGGTATACTTTGCATTGAACATTATTTGGAATGGGTTTCAGAGGCACATTTACCCAGATGTTAAACACGTACAAACAGGAACTAGTGAACATGAATTAGCTTAACAAATGTATTAGACCACTACCGAAACTAGGGTTCATGACACAGCGCTACCAAAACCTTTGTTTTGTTGTATATTTAATGCTTGTCTAGGTTAATTCACTAGTATGTAGAAGCCCTTTAACCATTATTATATTTTTTATGCAAACATTTAGCTCAAATTTACTGTTTTACACACAAAATAAAAGAAATATGAAAACACATTATTATATCTAAATTTAACATGGTTAACTGTAGTTATTCACTTGCATTCCTGAGCAGAAAAAAATGCTTTGCGAGCATTTAATGAAATCAAAGGCCAAATTGTGTTGTTTTTGTTGTGTGGAAAAATGACTAGTTGATTGTTTTAATAGTTGTTTTGTTTTGAAGATAATTATTTTTATGACCAACATATATGTTCCGCCCTGTATGCACCTAAGGATGGGTGATATGGCCTAAAATCTAAATTTGGATCTATATTGCAATAACATTATATTGACAAAATAGTCAATAATGTCCATAAAGTTACAAGCTAAAGTACCAATGATTGTCACACACACACTAGGTGTGATGAAATTTGTCCTGTGCATTTGACCCATCCACTTGTTCACCCCCTGGGAGGTGAGGGGAGCAGTGGGCGGCAGCGGTGGTCACGCCAGGGAATCATTTTTGGGGATTTATCCCCAATTCCCACCCTTGATGCTGAGTGCCAAGCAGGGAGATAAGGGGGCTTATTTTTATAGTCTTTGGTATGACTCGGCCGGGGTTTGAACTCACAACCTATCGATCTCAAGGCGGACAGTCTATCCACTAGGTCAAAAAAGAAAAAAGAAAAATACTACCGTCTCTAATAAATATTCCTTTGGGTTTTGCCCTTAAACCTTCCTGTATCCAGGAAATTATTTCCTGAGTTTGTAAACAATGACAAAAACAAAAAAAATGTTTTGTGAGAATTAAAATTATTGATGTAATCACTGTAGTATCTACTATATATTGATAGAATACTTGGTATTATTAGTGTCAATATTTGTATCGATCCCCCAGCCCTGTTTACATCCAAGACTTTTAGGTTTAGCCTGGCTTCTTGTATCCGCCTACTGTGTGTAGTGTAGCAGTTTTCAGCTAATCCTCGTCCTCCAGTGATAATAATAGGGCTGGACGATTACGGCAAAAATGAAAATAATAAATAATTTGATTCATATTGTAATCAAGATTAACTACATGATTATTCAATACTTTGAAAACGTGTATTTATTGTACCACCGAAACACATACTGGATATAAATTAATACTGAATAAACCACAACAAGTAGAATAATAATAGCAATAACAATACATTTAAATAACAATAGCAATGTAAAACACAATACAATTCAGTTTTTCTGTTTTAGTTTAGTTTTTTACCTTTTAAACTTATTATACCTAATTAATTAAATGCCAAAGTCTTCACATTTATTGGTGCAAAACATACTTGGACAATTCTGACCAATATTTTAGGTCAAAGCATAATAATTTTGTACATGTATAAATAAGTGCTTTAGGTACTTTATGCTTTGTTGTATTTGTAATTATTTGTATGTAGGCCTGGATCAGGGCTTCCTCCAGTAGCTGCACCGCTTGTAGAATTCTGCTGCTCGTCTTTTAATTAAACTAAACGACGTCAGCACATTACTCGTGTATTTGCTCCCCTTCATTGGCTCCCAGTTACTTTTACAGTTTATTTTAAAATTGTACTTATTGTGTTTAAATGCCTACACTAAGAAGCCCCGCAGTATCTTATTGAGTTGCTGCAGCCTTTTTGTCCCAGCAGGACTTTGAGGTCTTCAGACCAGTTCCTTCTCGTTGTCCCAAAAATTAGTCTAAAACGAGAGGAGAGAGAGCCTTTCCAGTGGCAGGGCCCAGACTAAGGAACAACAATCCATTATTGATTAGGTCCTCCCAGTCTCTGAGTCAATTTAAATTTAGGCTAAAACCATATTTTTACTCCCTGGCATTCAAATCCAGTTAGACAGGATATATTGGTTGTTTTATTTCTTTTTTTTCTTTTATCGTTTTTGTTTATTTATTACCTTTTATTATTATAGGTGATATGTTCTGCACGTCTTTGAAGATATATTTTACTACTGTATTTTAGTCATCCTTCCGTGTTACAATGTAAATGTGACACTATTTGTCCCTTTTCTTATGTCTGTACAGCACTTTGGCCAACTGGGGTTGTTTTTAAATGTGCTATATAAATAAACTGAACTCAACTGCTTGTGGAAGGTACTTTTTTGAGACTTTTATTTGCTGTGATTGTGAAGGGAGGAAGTGTGCTGTGCTCACCTTGGTGAGTAAAGAGGCGACACACTTGGGGCTGTTGGAAAAAAAAGAGAGAGTGCCTCTCAAATTGCGACCAGGAATATCTCTAAAGCAACTAAAACAATATTATATGTTAAATAATAATACATTAAAATAAAAAAATTAAGGCAAATTGAACCACAATAACTTAACAGCACCATAGGCTCAGTAGGCATTCATTGATTGATTGATTGATTGAAACTTGTATTAGTAGATTGCAGTACAGTACATATTCAGTACAATTGACCACTAAATGGTAACACCCCAATAACTTTTTCAACGTTAATCAATTACTTAATAAATGACCAAGTCGAGGTGATCTACCTCATATATACATATACACACACACACACACACACACACACACACACACACACACACACATATATATATATATATATACATACCCTTATATATACAGTATAAAATTTATATTTGTTTATTTTGCCGTTTTTGTTCACATGTTAAAGGTGTTTTAATGAATATACATGCATGTTTAACATATAAATTCCTATCTTTCATGAAGACAAGAATATAAGTTGGTGTATTACCTGATTCTGATGACTAGTATTGATTGGAATCTGACAGTATAGTGCTGATAACGTCCCGGTTTTCAAATGGAGGAGGAAAAAAGTTCCTCCTTCCGGTCTAATACATCATGGAAGTCGTTGTTTTTTGGCATCTTATTTGTCCAGCTTCCATATTCGTTTTTATACACTTTACAAGAAATACATTGGCGGCAAACTCCGTAGCTTGTTAGTTTGTTTGCGCTGGCTTTCGGAGACTCTTATTTTGTTAGCGCAGGCGTGATGGAGCGGCACTTTTATTGTGAAGACAGGAACTGTGCGATCAGTCTTTAGGCTTTTGACGGGAAGTACGGTTGAAATAAAAAGTGTCTTTTTTCCTTTACACTTTTGATTGATTGGTTGATTGATTAAAACTTTTATTAGTAGATTGCACAGTACAGTACATATTCCGTACAGTTGACCACTAAATGGTAAAACCCCAATAAGTTTTTCAACATGTCGGGTTCTACGTGTGACGGTCACGTGACCACCTGGCTCTGTTTGATTGGTCCAACGTCACCAGTGACTGCATGTGATTGGTGAAACGCAAGTATGCGTAGATCCTACTTTGAATGTGTGTCTGACAAAATCAAAACAAACAAAGCGTGCATTAACAGATTGATAAAAAAAAAGTAGCGAGTAGCGACCTGATTGCAGATAAATGGAGCGAAATAAAAGTAGCGTTTCTTCTCTAAAAATATACTCAAGTAAAAGTAAAAGTATGTTGCATAAAAACTACTCTTAGAAGTACAATTTATCCCAAAAGTTACTCAAGTAGATGTAACGGAGTAAATGTAGCGCGTTACTACCCACCTCTGGTGCCATGATTGGGTATAAAAGCTGCTTCCATGAAATGCTAAGTGATTCACAAACAAGGATGGGGTGAGGGTCACCAATTTGTAAGCAAATTGTCGAACAGTTTTAGAACAACATTTCTCAACAAGCTATTGCGAGGAATTTAGGGATTTTACTATCTACGGTCTGTAAAATCATCAAAAGGTTCAGAGAATCTGGAGAAATCACTGCACGTAACCGATGATATTACGGACCTTTGATCTCTCGGAGGGTACTGCATCAAAAACCGACATCAGTGTGTAAAGGATATCACCACATGGGCTCAAAAAGACTTCATAAAACCACTGTCAGTAACTACAGTTGGTCGCTACATCTGTAAGTGCAAGTTAAAACTCTGTTATGCAAAGCAAAACCCATTTATCAACAATACCGCTGGCTTCGCTGGGCCCGAGCTCATCTAAGATAGACTGATGCAAAGTGGAAAAGTGTTCTGTGGTCTGACGAGTCTACATTTCAAATTTAATTTGGAAACTGTGGATGTGGTGTCCTCCAGAACGAAGAGGAAAATAATCATCCGGATTGTTAGAGGGGCAAAGTTCAAAAGCCAGCATCTGTGATGGTATGGGGGTGTATTACTGCCCAAGGCATGGGTAACTTACACATCTGTGAAGGCACCATTAATGCTGAATGGTCCATACAGGTTTTGGAGCAACATAAGTTGTCATCCAAGCAACGTTATCATGGACGCCCCTGCTTATTTCAGCAAGACAATGCCAAGCCACAAGTTACAACAGCGTGGTTTCATAGTAAAAGATTACGGGTACTTTCCTGGCCCGCATGAAGCGCTACATAAAACAAAAATGGGAAAGAATTCCACCTTCAAAGCTTCAACAATTATTTTCCTCAGTTCCCAAACGTTTATTGAGTGTTGTTAAAAGAAAAGGTGATGTAGCACAGTGGTGAACATGCCCTTTCCCAACTACTTTGGCACGTGTTGCAGCCATTAAATTCTAAGTTAATCATTATTTGCAAAAAAAAATAAGCTCATGAGCTTGAACATCAAATATCTTGTCTTTGTAGTGCATTCAACTGAATATGGGTTGAAAAGGATTTGCAAATCATTGTATTCCATTTATATTTACATCTAACACAATTTCCCAACTCATATGGAAACGGGGTTTGTATATACATACACACATATTATATATATATACATACACACATATATATATATATATATATATATATATACACACACACATGTATATACATATATATATATATATGTGTATATGTATATATATATATATTAGATAGATAGTACTTTATTGTATATATATTGTATATATATATATTTATATGTATATATATTTATTGTATATATATATATATATATATATATATATATATATATATATATATATATATATATATGTATAATCTGTTTATGAATGAGTATATCCGTTCGGCTACCGTATTCAATGGAGAAGTCTGATCTACAAAATTTGCAGGCAGTATACCCCTTACCCTTCGAGCTGTCCTGGATGAACTGAAATTATTTTTTCCAATCATTTTGGAACTTGCAAGCGAACTTCTTACTTGTCGTCGCCATGTCTCTTCTTCGTCTCTGTTATGCTTTTGGACATTACTACTTGCCGTACTTTTGAAGCAATGCATGATGGGAATCCAGATGTTGTGTGTCAGTGTATTAACGTGCCGGCTGGAATAAACACACGCTGAGAAATAACTCTGTGCCTGCCTACTTCATGGGCTATAGATAAACCTATAGATAACGGAGGCATATATAATAGTCTCCTTTTCAGGTGAGTGAGGACGCTAAAGTTAGTGCCTTTAAGGCACGCCCCCAATATTGTTGTCCGGGAGAAATTAGGGGAGATTTTCGTGAGGGGCACTGAAATTCGGGAGTCTCCTGGGAAAATCGGCAGAGTTGGCAGGCAGGGCATGAAATTGGCACCCGCCCACGCGCCAAATGCGGGTAACTTTTGTGATTGGCGGATGAAACTGTCAATCTACCTGCCACATTGGCGGGTAGCCAATAAGACAACATGACACTGAGCAAGTGTTGTATGTTGTTGACCAATCAGGTAGCCTATGTGTGTTGTGTGTTCTAAGCAAGCCCCCGCGCCATTTTCTTGGATTTTAAAACCAAAATGTGGCGGCATATCGCTGGCGTGAAGAGGCCGGCGCCGGCTTTAACAACAAAAAGAGAACGATTTAAAAAAAATTAAAAAAAGACGTTTTAATACGAAGTAAGCGGGGATGGCAAGGTTCGTGACTGGCTGGTCTACGACGTCACAACAGAAGAGGTGTACTGTCAGGATTGCCGTATGTATGGCTCGGAGAAAGCAAAATCAAACCCATTTGTAATCGGGACAAAAAACTTAAAAGTTAAAGGCAATTGAGGACCACGAGTCCTCAAAAGTCCACTTGCAAACGATCAACTGTAATGTGGGGAAGACGGCTCCCCCAGAGCTGACAGCTGCGGTCAAGGCACTGACCTCAATGAAAACAGTGCAGTTGGAGAGGATGAAGCTCCTGTTTCGGAACGTACACGCAATTGGAAAGAAGATGAGACCCTTCTCTGACCACGTGTGGATGTGCGAGTAAGTACCAACCTGCTTTAACGTTAGTAGATAACTAAAGTACAGCACAGTGACACAGTGCAATTGCTGCTCTGTTCTGTTATCGTTACAACTTAGCAGCCCGTTTGTGTGTGTGTGTACACACGGTATAGTGTATTATTGGTACGTGTGTGTGATCAAGCTAACTGTGAAATGTCATTCGTATTTTTAGGGTGGATGAACAGAAAGGGTTAGCTGTAGGGAAGACATACAGAGATGCAAACCAGGCCCCAGTCTTCATGCACTCCATAGCAGAAGTTGAAAGGAAGAATGTGGAAGAGGAGATATCTGTCTCCAAGTTTATATCCATAATGGCTGATGGATCCACAGACAGCAGTGTAATAGAAGAGGAGTTACTCTACGTTAGATCGAGCAGAGCAGGAAAAGTCAATTTTGGCTGGTAAAAAAAACTGGCTGGTGGCCAAAAAAGTTAACTTCAGGCCCTGTTGGCAGGTATGCCCGTACGAACCCTGCTAACCAGACATACAGTTGAATTTTCCAATGAAAACTAGGCCAAAAAGGTAAACAAGTGGTGATGAAAACCTTCTAAGCAACATCAAGTAATTTAACATGGTTGTATTACCTCCTCTGTATTGGCAACGCACATGATGAACATTTTGGTTGGAAAAGGAAAGGGCAGAGGGAACTTCTTGTCTTCCCCAGGGTGCCTCAGGGTTTGCAGGGAATGACGCAGAGAACCTTTGCCAATCCCGAGAGATCCGTCAGTCACCAGCACCACCTTCAGGTCACAGGGGGCATGACATAAATACACGATTGAAATCAGTTGCATTAAACCTCATACCTGACATGGACAACCACTGCCCCATTCTTGCTGCACCACGTTGTTGACCCCATTCAGAGCTGATTCCACGCAGGTCTTGTCGTAATCGTCTAAACCGCTAAGGGCATCCTGTACCGGACGTAGCGTTCTTTAGTGCCTTCTTCTACTGCCATGCATAAAAGCGACTGTGCAAGTTTACCTGCAGGGCGTTATAATCCCTGGTGAATGGTACCAGCAGCTCCCAGAGGGACGAGAAGGCCATAAGCGCGGTGAACTCCAGGCGATAGTTGGAGGCCATGTGTTCAAACAACATGTTGAGGCCGTGGACAGCCAGGTTCTTCCTCTGGAACTCCTCGCTGCTGTCCTGGGACACTGGCCTCGTCATGGACAGGGACGCGTCCACCAAAACTACAGTAGGCATGCTTCGCTGCTAATGTCCAACACTCCAGCGAGAACTAAAAAAAAACTAATTAAATGCCAGAGTTTACAAGTTTAAAACGCGGGGTTAGCTAGCTAGCTAACTAGCTGAGCGTATGCTAGCATTAACATCGCCGTTCATATTTTATACAACTGACGCTACATTGAAATAAAAAATGTCATCCGATGGATTTTTAAAAACAATTATTATATAAATAGAATATTCATCAGATAGACAATTGTTTTAAACTTGGCTAAATAAATCGGGAGCTCAATCTCGCCCCATTTCTGTTGACGTCAGTCACGTGCACCTTTTTGTCCGTCTTCTTCTTCTTCTTTTGTTTTTATGGCGGTTGGCAAGCAACCTTCTGGTGCGCATTACCGCCACCTACTGTAATGGAGTGTGGACCGAGGTGGATCCCTACTCTATTCTTTTACTTAACCCAGTATTTTTTAAATATGTGTATATTGCTTTATATCCTATGTTTTCTGAATGCAATCCTAATATATCTCCCACTTCTAACCTAATATTTTCTTTTGCTAACTTATTTTCCAGTATTTCTCTTTCTCTATTATATTTCCTACATTGTATTAAGACATGGTCAACATTTTCTATCTGGTGGCAAAAATCACACAGCCCTGTAGTATGTTTGCCTATCAATTTAGATATGTATGGCCTAATCTCATTCTAGTAATAATGTCTTCTTCTTTCCTATTTCTACCCCCTCCTCTCATTACACCTACTTTCCTCTGGACTTTGTAAAACTCTCTACCTTTTGTTTCCTTATTCCAATTATCCTGCCACTTTTTATTGTGTTCTATCTTAATTATGCTCTTCACTTCTTCTTTACTGTGCTTAATCTCCATGTTTACTTCTGTTTTAGTGGTTGCTTGTTTTGCGTACCTATCAGCTAACTCATTTCCCTCAACTCCTACATGAGCAGGAACCCAGAGAAATGTTACCACACCTCCCGCTTTATTTATTCTGTAGATTGCCTGAACTATTTCATAAACTATATCTAGTCTTGTTTCTGATGTTATGTTTTTTATGCTCGTCAATGCACTGCTGGAGTCCGAGCACACGACTACTTTCCTAGCTTTGTTTTCCTCTATCCAGTTAACTGCCATATAAATTGCTACCAATTCCCCCGTAAAAACAGATAGTTTATCACTAATTCTTTTATTCAACACTATATTTCTCTGTGGGATAACTGCAGCAGCTCCTACTTTACTATTTATAGTTTTTGATGCATCTGTGTATATCATAATATTATCAAAAAACATTTCCTCAATCCGTTGTTCTATTTGGTAACTATTTAAATGTCTATTCTTCAGTAACTGCATGTCTACCTTTGGGTTTTCATACATCCACGGTGGTATTGCAGGAATTGGTACTGTAGGGCTCACTTTAATATTGTCAATTTGTGTTTTTTTTACATATATCTCCTATTATCCACCCAAAACTATTCATATTTTTTCTTCCCTTTTTCTTGGCAATTTATTAGAACTTGACGGGTTGGATGTCCTTGCTTGGATCCTTTTAAGTTTGCCCAATAAACTGCTGAGAGTTGATCTCTCCTCATGTCCAAAGGTTTTTCATTCATTTCTACTTGTAATGCTGCCACTGGAGTAGATTTAGTAGCTCCACAACATAATCTTAACGCCTGCGACTGGATCCGGTCTATTTTCTCAAGTAGAGTTTTTGAAGCAGATTGATAAATAATGCACCCGTAGTCGATAACAGACTGAATTAAAGTGATATATATTGTTTTCAATGTCAACCTATCAGCCCCCCAAACTTTACCCCTCAAAGCCCTCATTATATTTAACACCTTTTTACTTTTCTCCACTATCTTGCTGATGTGGGTTGACCAGTTAAGATTTTTATCAAACCATATTCCTAAATATTTAAATACTTGTACCTCTTCTATGTTTTCTCCATAGAGTTTTATTTGGAGCTTGTTTTGTACTTTCCTCTTCGTAAAATTTATGACTTTTGTCTTTCCAACAGAGAATCTTAAACCCCAAGCCGTCCCCCAGTCTTGAACATTATTTACCGCTTTTTGAATCTTCTTTTCTATATAATTTGTATTTCTACCTCTCTTCCACATCACTCCATCATCAGCAAACAATGCCACCTCCACTAACCCTTCCACTTCACTAAAAACTTCATTTATCATGATGGAAAATAGTACTGGACTTATTATACTCCCTTGTGGGGTCCCATTTTCCACTTCGTATTCTCTGCTATATTCATTCTCTATTTTTACTAATAATGTTCTACTTGTTAAAAAGTCTTTTATCCATCTGTACATTCTTCCTCTAATCCCAATCCTATTTAGTTTCATCAGCAACCCCTGTTTCCACAACATATCATACGCTTTCTCTATGTCAAAAAATACCGCAATTATACTTTCTTTATTTATTTGTCCCTTTCTAATTTCCTCTTCCAGCTGCACTGCTGGGTCATTTGTGCTTCTTGCTTTGCGAAAACCACTTTGGTAGTTTTTTATAATTTCTTTTGACTCTAAATAATATATTAATCTTTCATTAATCATTTTTTCCATTACTTTGCCCAAATTTGAGGTCAATGCTATCGGCCTATAATTTCCTGCCTCTTCCGGATCTTTCCCTGGCTTGCATATTGGAATTATTACAGCTGTTTTCCACTCATCTGGTAATTTTCCTTCTTCATATATCCTATTATATAATTTCAAAACCACTTCTTTGCCGATGCTACCTACATTTTTGATCATTTGATAACTCACCAGGTCTTTCCCTGGCGTCGTATTTTTAACTTTTTTAAAAATTCGAACCATTTCATCCAAAGAAAATGTCATATCCATAGTGTTGATAAAACTATTATCGTTGTCTTCCTTCATTTCCTCAATATTTACACTAATTGTTTCTTCTCTCTTTTGTTTTTCTACATTTCTCAAATTATCATTACTGTGCACTTTAACAAAGGTTTTTGCTAAAAGTTCTGCTTGTTCTTTATTTCCTACCACACTCCGCATTCCATCTTTCATCACATGATTTTTATGTTCTTTTCTGACCCCTGACATTCTCTTGATCATTCCCCACACTTGGCTTAAAGGAGTAGTTCTATTTAGTGTTTCACAAAAAGTTCTCCAATTGTGTTTTCTTGTTTTTTTAATAACATACCTTACTCTAGCTTGATGCCTTTTATATTGGATCATGTCTTGGAAATTATGTGTTCTTCTCAATATTCTAAATGCTCTATTCCGTTCTTGTATTGCATCTGTACACTCTTGTGTCCACCACGGCACTATCTTCCTTCTTCTCCCTATACTATTCCTTGGTATGCTCTGTTCGGCTGCTTCTATTATGCACTTTGTAATATCTGTATTTAATTGTTCAATATCTTGATTTATATCTACTTCCTTTAAAGTTATGTCGGTAATTTCCCTAAATTTCTCCCAGTCACCATGATTATACTTCCATCTTCCTTCTATCCTAGTGCTTTCTGTCCTATGATTTATGTTTATGTGAATGAAGATTGGATAGTGATCACTTCCCATTGTGCTGTATTTATTTACTTCCCACTCCACCTTTCCTGCTAACCCTTGTGACACTAGTGTTAAATCTATTGCTGTTTCTTTACCCGTGACGACATCTAACCTTGTTCCCGACCCATCATTCACACACACCAGTTCTTTTTCCTCCAAAAGTGCTTCCAATGTATCCCCATTCCAGTCATCCCTTTCACCCCACATTGTGCTATGTGCATTAAAGTCACCACACCAAATAATATTGCCACTCCAGTGCTCCATTATTGTTTCTAGTTGGTGAATTTCTAATTTCTTGCATGGATTATAGAAGTTTAGTACTTTGTATCTTTCTTTATTATTCCATACTTCTACTCCTACTATCTCTAGTTCTCGTTTTACTTTTAATATTGAATAATGCATATCTTCCTTAATAAATATGGCACATCCTCCTCCTTGCCCATCATTCCTATCTTTACGTATCGTTATAAATCCTTTTATTATAAAGTTTAATTTTGGCTTCAGCCATGTTTCTTGAATACATATTATATGTGGTTTATTTTTCATATTATTAATATATCCCTTTAATTCCTGTCCGTTTGCTATCAAACTTCTGGCATTCCACTGAACAATTAACATGGCGTTGGATTGTGGTAACATGACTCGGTCTCGTCTACTCTCTGTAGCTCACCTTGCACCTGTTCCCAGGATAGTTCTTTTAAATTTAAAAACTTTGCTGCTGCTTTGACAATTATTTTGATTTTCTCAGTCTTGTTTCTAGCCTGTTCTGTACAATTTATTACATAAGCCAGGAATACAACTAGTTTGTCCATGGAAATTCCTGTATTTGCTGCCTCTTGTTTTTTATTTCTTGAACTATTTTCACTTCTGTCCTGTTCTGCACTTTCTTGATTTCTTATTTTAACTGCCTCTGCGTATGTAATATTTTGTTCAACTCTGATTTGCTGTACTTCTGTTGCCTGTTTTCTTATGATGCAGCCCCCATACGCTGCTGTGTGATTCCCGCCACAATTACAACACTTGACCTGTTCATTTTCTCCACATTGTCCATATTCATGCTCTCCTCCACACCGTCCACATCTCATCTTAGCATGACAAAAACTAGCTATGTGCCCATAGCGTTTGCACTTGAAACAACGTACTGGGGGTGGCACGTAAGCTCTAACATAGAAGCTTAGATACCCAATCATGATTCTCTCTGGTAGGACCTCCTCTGCAAATTGCACTAGCACGGATTCGCTCTCAGTCTTTTCACCGTTCCTAAATGCCATCATTCTTTTCATCATAGTGACAGTTCCTCCTTTTATTTCTTTTTTCAGATCATCTAAATTTTCTCCTCTTGGGATTCCTGTCACGACTCCTCTTGCCCCCTTTCGTTCTCCCACTTCGATTTTTTCCTTTATTATTTTGTTGCACAGTTTTTGCAATCGCATTGCTTTGTTCTTTTGCTCTCCATTTTTGCATTTAATCAACAGCCGTCCGTCCCTGAGCACCTTCGCTATCTTCACCTCTCCAATGTCCTTCTTTAATCCCTTAACCAGTGTCACCAAACTAATGTCATTCATATCTTGGTTTGATTTAAATGTATAAATTATCTTATATTCATCCATCATAACCCTTTTCCTCTTATCAACCTCTTCATCGTCTTCATGCACTCTTTTAGCACTCGACTTTCCTTCACTCCCTCCTCTCCCCTTCTTTCCTCTCTCCCCTCTAGTCCTATCCATTTCCATACTATCCTCATACATCCCGTCACTATCCCCTTCCATCTCGATCCAGTCACAAAACAGCTTATGCTCAACCGCCAAAACAGATTTAGATACTCTCGCCGCCGCCAAATTCACTCCAAATGTTTGGTAGTTCCGCGTCTCTCCTTCCGGAAGCTTCCAACCTCCCCTTTTTGTCCGTCCGAGTTGACAACAAATATAAATGAATAGTTCCGCTATTATTTTGCTGGTTGTAATTTGATTTTTTTTCTTAATTCAATCATTCAATATGTCAAGATGTTTATTGAGTATGTCATAGTCAACTCCACCTCTTACATGTGATGTACTACATGTACAGTAGCAATAATATTATTTCACAAAACATTAAATACAATTTAATTCCTTACGTCCAACCATGGATGGATATAAAATAAAATGTAATTAATAAAATAATTAATGAAAAAAATTTAAAAGAAGTACCGTATTTCCTTGAATTGCCGCCGGGGGGCTGATTAATTTAAAACTTATTTTCACTCTCGCGCTTACCAATGGCATGCGGTAAAAGTAAGCATGCGCTAATCATTTTAAAACCTCTTCTCACTCCGGCACTTCGCAAAGGTAAGCAGTAAAATTTGAGTGTTATGTAAGCTTGGACCTTAAATCTTACTGAATAGCTCTTAATCTTCTTCACTTTATGCGATTTCAAATCACGGGTATTGAAATCAGCCTCCTCCATTTTGAAAATGATGACAGGGGAAGTGTCACTCGTGACGTCACGAGTTTGACCAGAGGGTAATACTAATCATGCGCTAATTATTTTGGGAAGCGAGTTTGACCAGTAATTCAAGGCAGGTGCATACTATATGCCCTGCGGCAATCAAAGAAAATACGGTATACACTTTTTGAAATGCCAGGCCCCTCCCCGTTTTGTTTTTTTTGTTTACATAAATACTTTAACTAGTGTTCAGTGTTTAGTGTTCAACTTCAGCCTAAACCATTCCGGTCTGCAAAATGTTCAATTTATGAATGTGCAACTGTTTGTTCATGTAAAACAGTTTGTTTATTTTGCTGACCACTGACGGAAGAAATAATAAAATAAATAAATAAATAAAATAACTAATATCAAGTTTCCTCTGAACCACATTTGATCACATTAATCTGGAATCACATTACAGTTAAAGTTAAAGTACCAATGATTGTCAAGCCCACATTAGGTGTGGTGAAATTTGTCCTCTGCATTTGACCCACCCGCTTGTTCACCCTCTGGGAGTTGAGGGGAGCAGTGGTGAGCAGTGGGCAGCAGCGGTGCCGCACCCGGGGATCATTTTTGGTGATTTAACCCCCAATTCCAACCTTTGATGCTGAGTGCCAAGCAGGGAGGTAATGGTTCCCATTTTTATATATTTTTTGTTATGACTCGGCCGGGCTTTGAACTCACAACCTATCGATCTCAGGGTTGAAATTCTAACCACCAGGCCACTGAGTAGGTGGCCTAGTAGTTAGAGTTAAATAACTTAATTTGCCCAGAACAATGCTTACAATTCTCAATATATCATCATAAGTAAGTCATACAAGTCCTTCAAACTCACATTCAAAATAAGCCGAGATCTCACCATACCGAACCAAAATATTAGATTTGTACAATTTCTTAAAAAACTCAAGTTTGAACAGTGTTTGAGTTTATTATGACCAAGAAGAACGCGGAGCTGGAATATAATTACAACACTTTATGTACATATTTATATACATATTTATATAATATTTTCATATTTATATAATATGTAACTACAAGCTCCATTCACAGACAGAGTCCCATTGCTTTTATGAACTGTCGAGTGAGTCAAAAGCCGAAAAAATAAAAATAAAATATATATATAATTTTATTTTTATTTTATTTGTGGCGGCCGTAATTCTTTCGTGGCGGGCCGCCACAAATAAATGAATGTGTGGGAAACCCTGCTGTGGTTCTTCCTACTCCTTTTCAGACATGCTGTAATGAAACAACTGGAAACGTGTGATGCATTACATTGTATCGTATGCATGTTCCAAATAAACTGAAAATGAATTGAACTGAAGATTTATCATGTATTTTCCATGTTCGAGATAACTATAAAAGTGATTATAAATACCGTCATGATTATAAACTGTTGTCAATGTGCCTTTTCAGATTGATTCTTCGTAGTCAATATTAACATTTTCTCTGGAAAAAATGAGAAGACATCTGTACATAATATTCCTCTTCCTTGGGCTTTTCATCAGACTGCATAACTCTTCTCCGACACCTCAAACTGGAGAGGATGTTGGATCTTCCTCGTTTAAGGCAACCACTGCACCTCCACCACTACAAAGCATGTATCAGCAGAATTCCTCCAACATGTCCTTCTCACAAGACATACCAGCAACCATCAGTCCGTCGTCTTCTCACAGGAACGGAGAATACCCTGCTGATCTTTTTTCTTTGAAAGAGCGCAGACAAGGCTGGGTGGTCCTCCACATGATAGGCATCGTGTACACCTTTGTGTCACTTGCAGTTGTGTGCAATGAGTTATTTGTTCCTGCACTGTGGGGCATCATAGACAAGTTAGACATCTCCCATGATGTCGCAGGGCCTACCATCATGGCCGCCGCTCGATCAATCCCTAAGCTTGTCATTACCATCATAGGAGATTTCTTCTCTTACAGCATTGTGGGTATGGGCAACATTGTTGGCTCGGCAATTTTCAACTTTCTGTTTGTGGTTGGACTGTGCGCTCTGTTTTCCCTGGAAGTTCTTCATCTAACCAAATGGCCCTTTTGTAGAGATGTAACCTTCTACATACTGGACCTTGTCTTACTCACCACCTTTTTCCTGGATAATGTCATCACGTGGTGGGAGAGCATGGCGCTGGTGGCCAGTTACATCTTCTATTTAGTTGTCATGAAATTTAATGTGCAAATCAAATTGGCCTTCCAGACACATATACTTAAGGAGAGGGACACTTTTGAGACTATATCCAGAGAGGAACCAAAGGTAAGCACTGTGTTGTAGAATGTAATCATGGTCTGTAATAGCATGTGTTAACTTGACTTTTTTGTCAGGAATCTAGAGCGAAAGATAGGGACGGCGTGGCGCAGTGGGAGAGTGGCCGTGCGCAACCCGAGGGTCCCTGGTTCAAATCCCACCTAGTACCAACCTCGTCACGTCCGTTGTGTCCTGAGCAAGACACTTCACCCTTGCTCCTGATGGGTGCTGGTTGGCGCCTTGCATGGCAGCTCCCTCCATCAGTGTGTGAATGTGTGTGTGAATGGGTAAATGTGGAAGTAATGTCAAAGCGCTTTGAGTACCTTGAAGGTAGAAAAGCGCTATACAAGTACAACCCATTTATCATTTATAAGTCACTGGATGAAGAGAAGAATGATCCCTTAAAGCCACTTGAGGAGCGTCTGTCTATAAAATGGCCGCACACTTGCTGTAAACAAGTCACCAGTCTTCTCCTGGTGCCCATATACCCTCTGTTGCTCACCGTTCCACATGTCTGTAAAAAAGTAAAAAAACAAAAAACAGCCACTTAGAGATGGACTACCAAGATGATGTTCTGAATGTTGTTTTTTTTGTGGCCCTATATACAATTTCGTTTGTGGCCCCATTTCAATCTACTGTTTTTTTACGTCGAGAGGTCTTTCTTGATGATAGGGGTTCGTTCGTAAATGGAGTCGTATGCTCTCGCTACTTGAAACTCTTTGTTTTATAAAGGATAATTTTTACTTAGTGTAAATTAATTTACAAAACCCATCCATCCATTTTCTACCGCTTATTCCCTTTCGGGGTCGCGGGGGGCGCTGGCGCCTATCTCAGCTACAATCGGGCGGAAGGCAGGGTACACCCTGGACAAGTCGCCACCTCATCGCAGTTTACAAAACCCAAAACGAGTAAAGTTGGCACGTTGTTTATTTTGTAAGTAAAAACAGAATACACTGAATTGCAAATCTTTTTCAGCTTATATTTAATTGAATTGACTGCAAAGACCAGATACTTAATGTTCGAACTAAGAAACTAAATTTTTTTGGCAAATAATCATCAACTTTGAATTTAATGGCAGCACCTTGTTGCAAAAAAAGTTGGCACAGGGGAATTTTTTCCATTGTGTTACATGGCCTTTCCTTTTAACAACACTCAGTAAACGTTTGGGAACTGAGGAGACCAATTTTTGAAGCTTTTTAGGTAGAATTCTTTCCCATTCTTGCTTGATGTACAGCGTAAGTTGTTCAACAGTCCGGGGTCTCCGTTGTGGTATTTTAGGCTTCATATTGCACCACACATTTTCAATGGGAGACAGATCTGGACTACAGGCAGGCCAGTCTAGTACCCGCAGTCTTTTACTACGAAGCCATGCGGTTGTAACACGTGTTTTGGCATTGTTTTTCTGAAATAAGCAGGGGCGTCCATGATAACGTTGCTGCAAAACCTGTATGTGTTACGAATTGATTAGCGCATGGTAATGCGCGGAGGTGTCGGCCCCAAGATGCCAAAGACGGGAGCAAGCAGGAGTGAAGGTAGGAACTAGATTTAAGAATAAAACACAACAAAACACTTGACAAAGGAAAAGAAAAGGTGTGCCACCGCACGGAAAGCTAAATGCTACTTGTAACAAGGGTAGAGTTCAAAAGTCCGTAAGCAGCGCGAGCCGAGCGCGCAGAAAGCTAAGCTAAAACTTAGCAGAGTGAAAACAATGAGGAATACAATCGTAACTGTTGCATGAGCAAACGAAACAGCCAGGCTGAACTAAGGTAACAGGTGGGCTTAAATACAGAGGACATAATAACAAACCGGTGTGTGGATGGAGCGTGCAGGAGGAGCAAATTAAGTTGTCATGGTGACCATACAAAACAAGGAAGTGCGCTAACAAACGGGATCGGTAGAGTCCAAAACATGATCAAAACATAGTAGGACAATACAAAAAGGAATCAAACAGACTAGATGTGTGATCCGGAAGCCGGATCACAACAGTATGTACCTTCCAGCATTGATGGTGCCTTCCCAAATATGTATATTAACCATGCCTTGAGCACTAATACACCCCCATACCATCACAGATGCTGGCTTTTGAACAGAGCGCATATAACAATCTGGATGGTTCTTTTCCTCTTTGTTCTGGAGGACACGACGTCCACAAATTCCAAAAACTATTTGAAGAAGTGTTTGATGAGCATTCCTCAACTTTCTCAGTCTTTGTTGCCACTTGTGCCAGCTTTTTTGAAACATGTTGCAGGCATCAAATTGCAAATAAGCTCATATTTGCAAAAAAATAAAGTTTTCCATTTTGAGCATAAAATATCTTGTATTTGCAGTCTATTCAATTGAATATGAGTTGAGAAGGATTTGCAAATCATTGTATTCTGTTTTTATTTACAATTTACACAACGTGCCAACTTCACTGGTTTGAGTTTTGTACCACGGCCTGGCTCAGAACCCATTAACAGCGATAAATAGGAGTTTACTATATTACTTTGACAACCAGTGGTTTTGAAAGAAACAACAAAAACAACAATGCAGTTCAAGTACATCTATAATTATATATTAATAAAATAATGTTATTATTTTGCAAGGCATGTAAATAATCATGTTCGACAATAAATCAATATGTTTAATTGTCAAGTGTTTATATTCCAGATAATGTCCAAAATGTACAAACCCTGTTTCCATATGAGTTGGGAAATTGTGTTAGATGTAAATATAAACGGAATACAATGATTTGCAAATCATTTTCAACCCACATTCAATTGAATGCACTACAAAGACAACATATTTGATGTTCAAACACATAAACTTTTTTTTTTTTTTGCAAATAATAATTAACTTAGAATTTCATGGCTGCAACTCGTGCCAAAGTAGTTGGGAAAGGGCATGTTCACCACTGTGTTACATCACCTTTTCTTTTAACAACACTCAATAAACGTTTGAGAACTGAGGAAACTAATTGTTGAAGCTTTGAAAGTGGAATTCTTTTCCATTGTTGTTTTATGTAGAGCTTCAGTCGTTCAACAGTCTGGGGTCTCCGCTGTTGTATTTTACGCTTCATAATGCGCCACACATTTTCAATGGGAGACAGGTCTGGACTGCAGGCGGGCCAGGTAAGTACCCGCACTCTTTTTTTTTTACAAAGCCACGCTGTTGTAACACGTGGCTTGGCCTTCTCTTGATAAAATAAGCAGGGGCGTCCATGATAACGTTGCTTGGAGGACAACATATGTTGCTCCTAAACCTGTATGGACCATTCAGCATTAATGGTGCCTTCACAGATGTGTAAGTTACCCATGCCTTGGGCACTAATGCACCCTCAGACCCTCACAGATGCTGGCTTTTGAACTTTGGCCTATAACAATCTGAATGGTTATTTTCCTATTTGTTCTGGAGGATACCACGTCCTCTGTTTCCAAATCTAATTTAAAATGTGGACTCGTCAGACCACAGAACACCTTTCCACTTTGCATCAGTCCATCTTAGGTGAGTTTGGGCCCAGTCAAGCCGGCGGTGTTTCAGGGTATTGTTGATTAATGGGTTTGGCTTTGCATAGTAGAGTTTTAACTTACACTTACAGATGTAGCGACCAACTGTAGTTACTGACAGTGGTTTTATGAAGTGTTTCTGAGCCCATGTGGTGATATCCTTTCCACACTGATGTCGGTTTTTGATGCAGTACCGCCTGAAGGATCAAAAGTCCGTAATATCATCGCTTTCGTGCAGTGATTTCTCCAGATTCTCTGAACTTTTTGATGATTTTACGGACTGTAGATGGTAAAATCCCTAAATTCATAGCAATAGCTCGTTGAGAAATGTTGTTCTAAAACTGTTCGACAATTTGCTTACAAAGTGGTGACCCTCACCCCATCCTTGTTTGTAAATTATTTAGCATTTCATGGAAGCTGCTTTTATACCCAATCATGACACTTAACTGTTCCCAATTAGCCTGCACACCTGTGGGATGTTCCATATAGGTGTTAGATGAGCATTCCTCAACTTTATCAATATTTATTGCCACCTTTCCCAACTTCTTTTGTCACGTGTTGCTGGCATCATATTCTAAAGTTAATGATTATTTGCAAAAAAAAATGTTTATCAGTTTGAACATCAAATATGTTGTCTTTGTAGCATATTCAACTGAATATGGGTTGAAAATGATTTGCAAATCATTGTATTTCGTTTATATTTACATCTAACACAATTTCCCGACTCATATGGAAACGGGGTTTGTATATGAAAAGATAAAAAGAAAATAGGTTGATAGGTCCAAGGCAGGGCAGCACGGTGAAGCAGGGGTTGGTGCATGCGCCTCACAATACGAAGGTCCCGAGTAGTCCTGAGTTCTTTATGTGAGGAGTTTGCATGTTCTCCCCGTGACTGTGTGGGTTCTCTCCGGGTACTTCGGCTTCCTCCCACCTCCAAAGACATGCACCTGGGGATAGGTTGATTGGCAACACTAAATTGGCCCTAGTGTGTGAATGTGAGTGTGAATGTTGTCTGTTTATTTGTGTTAGCCCTGTGTTGAGGTGGCGACTTGTCCAGGGTGTACACCGCCTTCCACCCAAATGCAGCAGAGATAGGCTCCATCACCCCCCGTTACCCCAGTTAAGGGACAAGCGGCAGGAAATGGATGGATGGATGGAGGTCCAAGGCAGTGTTGTCCAAACTTTTTCCAGTGAGGGTCGCACAATAAAAAATAAAATGACGCAAGGACAAGAAAACTATTTCCCACCGCAGAAGCATCTTCAAAACTGCTATGTTGCTTGGGCATCTATTGAAAAGATAAAGAAAACACAATGAATATGCAAAAAGTATGGGAAAACTGATGTTCTTCAGAAACTATATTTTTGGGGGCAGGTTTGGATTCATTAAATACATTAAATTAAATATTATGGTTGTTTCAAAAATGTGGCTTTAAATCTGTCACCATCACTGCATTCGAAGCAATTATACATTTATAATCCCCATGGGCTTTTGAAAATGTCTCATACTGCAGAACAGTGATGGCCAAAACTAAGTGTTATCATATTATTGCATTGCATATCACTAAATTATGCGGATACTCCTAACAATCTTTTCTGTCCTAAAGAATTCCAGAAAATTCTTCGTTGTCACACTTCTGAGCTCCATTTTATGGATTTCTGTCTTCTCCTACCTCATGGTGTGGTGGGCCCACCTGGTCAGTTTCTAAACTCACATTTTCTTATTACCACACGTCGTGTAGAAAATTGATACTGTATCAATACATATTTGTTTACATACTATTGCAGGTAGGTGAGACATTCAGCATACCAGGGGACATACTAAGCCTGACTGTTCTGGCTGCAGGAACGTCCATCCCAGACATCATGACCAGTGTGGTTGTGGCCCGTGAAGGCTTTGGTGACATGGCCGTTTCCAGTTGTCTGGGCAACAACATCTTCAACGTGACTATATGGTGAGTCTAAGACAGGGGTAGGGAACCTATGGCTCTAGAGCCAGATGTGGCTCTTTTGATGACTGCATCTGGCTCTCAGATGAATCTTAGCTGACATTGCTTAACACGATAATTATGAATAATTCCGCTGGAATTCACAGTGCTAAAAATAACGTTCAAAATATAAAACATTCTCATGCATTTAAATGCATCCATCCGTTTCCTACCGCACCTGCTCAAGAAGTCGCATTAATCGCAAGAAGTATTTTATGTCACGATGGGGGGGGGGGTCGCAGCTTGCTGCATGGTCGTTCTCCCAGGAAGTCAGACGGACCACTCGGGACATGGCATTTAGGTAAAAACATGACTTAATTTAAACTAAAAAAAGATACAAACAAAAATCGCTCACAGCGGAGGCACAACTTGGGCTAAGGAAGAAAGCTAACGCATAAACAGACTATGAACATAAATCAAACAAAACTTACTTGGCATGAAGTATGAAACTATGGCAAGGCATGAAACAAGTCAGCACAGAGCAAAAAAAGATCACATTGACGCCAGGGCGACTGACTGGCAAAGACAAGCTTAAATACTGCCTCTGTTAGTGCTCGGAAGCAGGTGAGCGGGCATTTTGTCCACCAGAGACAGGTGGACGAAATGAGTAATCAAGGGAGTGGAAAAAAACAGGAAATTAAAGAGTCCAAAAGACAAACAGCACATGGCCAAACAAAAACATGATCAACAGACATGACATTTGATTTATTATTGGTTAGCTTCAGAATAACAATGTTATTAAAAAGAATAAGAGATTTATATATTCAAAAAATGTTGGTCTTACTTAAAAATGCACGCATTTAGTTGTATTCAGTGTTAAAAAATATGATATGGCTCTCACGGAAATACATTTTGAAATATTTGGCTTTCATGGCTCTCCCAGCCAAAAAGGTTCCCGACCCCTCGTCTAAGAGAAGAGTCAAATTCTTCATTTGAAATTAAGACTTTTTTTTCTCTCAAAAGTCTTCCGGCAAAATGGCTGCTGTACTCGCTCAGCCACGGGTTGATGGTCCTGCCTGTCAGCACCAACGGGCTCCTCTGTGCATTTGTTCTGCTTTTCCTCACGCTCCTCTTCTTCATCATCTCCATCGTATCCTGTAAATGGAAACTTTGTAAGACGCTGGGTTTCATGATGCTACTGCTTTACGGTTTCTTTGTCATGGTCAGTGTAATGCTACGATACCACATTATAATGTGTCCTCTTTAACCCTTTCAATTATGATCATCTATTTTAGGATTTTTTTACACGAGGGACTTTTTTTTAATTACTTTCAGAATTAAAAAAAAATCAAGGATTTGGAAAATGTCCACCTGTTAGTGGTGTAATTGATTATGTATGCATGTACAGTATATTAGTGTTGTCCCGATACCAATATTTTGGTACCGGTACTGAAATGTATTTCGATACTTTTCTAAATAAAGGGGACTACAAAAAATTGCATTATTGGCTTTGTTTGAACAAAAAATCTTATGGTACATTTAACATATGTTTCTTATTGCAAGTTTAAATAAAATAGTGAACACACAAGACAACTTGTCTTTTATTAGTAAGTAAGCGAACAAAGTCTCCTAATTAGTCTGCTGACATATGCAGTAACATTTTCCATTCTAATATTTTGTCAAAATTATAAAGGACAAGGGGTAGAAAATGAATTATTAATCTACTTGTTCATTCACTGTTAATATCTGCTTACTTTCTCTTTTAACATGTACTATCTACACTTCTGTTAAAATGTAATGATCACTTATTCTTCTGTTGTTTGATACTTTACATTAGTTTTGGATGACACCAGAAATTTAGGTATCGATCCGATACCAAGTAATTACAGGATCATACATTGGTCATAATTTAAGTCGCCATGTGTCCAGGGACATATTTCCTGACTTTATAAACAAAATATTAATAAAAAAAAACAAAAGAAGATTTTGTGATGCTAAAAATATCTACGTAATAATATTAATATCGACTACATACATACGCTCTTGGGGACCGGTACTTTTTAGAGGCGGTATAGTACCGAATACGATTCATTAGTATCGCGGTACTATATTGATACCAGTACAACCCTAATGTGTATATATATATATATATATACATTTATATATATATATGTATATATATAAATTAAAAAAAAATATATTTATATTTATATATAGTTGTATATATATATATGTATATATATATACATATATATATATATATATATATATATATATATATATATGTATATATATGTATATATATGTATATATATATATTTTTTTTAAATTTTATTTAATTTTTTTTTTTTTTTTTTATTGCCATTTGAAGTGGGCAAAATTTACCCCATGCCATGACCAATCAAACTTTCATTACAGCACTTTTGAGGATTGGATCTTCTTTCAAACTGACATTAAGCTTTAAGGTATCAGGACCACATCATCTGCAAAAAGCAGAGACCTAATCCTTTAGCCACCAAACTGGATACCCTCAACACCCTGACTGCGCCTACAAATTCTGTCCATAAAAGTTATGAACAGAATTGGTGACAAAGGGCGGCCTTGGGGGAGTCCCACCCTCACGGGAAACGTGTCCGACTTACTGCCGGCAATGCGGACCAAGCTCTGACACTGATCATACAGGGAGCGAATTGTCTGCAGCTTCCAAGCCCGCCGTGACGACGGCGCCGATGCGCCCACCTCCACGTCAGCCATGGATGTGGCCGTGCCCTGGTCATCCTCCTTGCCGGGTGCATTCACTTCCACGTCGGCCACGGGTGTGGCTTCTTCGAGGTTGCCCGCAAAGACTTTTGCGGCAGTGGCGTTCCATCCGCCGCCGCCACCTGACTTGTCCTCGGTGGATTTGGGGCGACCCTCCACCATGTCCTCCCTTCGCCCTCCCTTCACTCCTGAACTTTCTTTGTGTGGGGGGGTTCAAAGTATTTTTTTGGGACATCTGGTATCTGTCCCTTCAGGGGGGGCTTATGTCATGATTCTCTACTTGGATCATGGCATAATCTGGTTTTGTTCTGTTATATTGTCTGCCTTAGTTCCTGGTGGCACATCCTGTTTTGTTCTGTTGTCATAGTTACGTTTTAGTGTCACCTGCCTTGTGTTTTTGACGTGCACGTGCCTCCTAATTTCTTTCTCTATTCAAGCCTGCCCTTTTTGTAATTCAATCTCGCAGTCTAATTTGCTATTTGATGCAACAGGTGACCTCGCTATCCCCGCTTGTGGTAAAGACTTTGTGTACTTTAGCTTCCACACTATTCTGTTGCTTGTCCCTAGCTCACATGCTAGCGCTTTCTGTTCATTTTGTCTTTAGTGCCTTTGTGCAAGTGTTTTCTGTTCCTAGTCTGTTTTTGTAGTGATATTAAATCCTCAGTTCTTACCTTCACGCTGTGTCCATTCCGACTGCCTCTATTGAGAAAACAAAACCACACCACGATGCCAGCCAAGCGTCACACTAGTGTGCAAATGTGATTGCGAATGTTGTTTGTCTATCTGTGTTGGCCCTGTGATGAGGTGGTGATTTGTCCAGGGTGTACCCCACCTTCCGCCTGAGTGGTGATGAGATCAGGCTCCAGCACCCCCCGCGACCCTGAAAGGGACAAGCGGTAGAAGATGGATGGATGGATGTAAGTGTAAAAAAAAACAAAAAACATTATGCTTTGTACATTTTCGGATTGTGCTTGTTCTATTTTTAAACAAAGAAAACAATCTGATAGTGTCTTTATTTTTAAGTTATTGTGCTGTGATTTTACCAGTCCAGCCCACTTGGGAGTAGATTTTTCTCTATGTGGCCCCCCATCTAAAATGAGTATGACACCTCTGCAGTACAATGATTAATTCTTATTGTTATTTTCATTAATATGTTTGTATTATTTTACTACAGCATGTATTGTAGGGTTAATTGATAGGCCAGCTAGTATTTCAACAATGAATATATATATTTTATAATGCTAAAATCATGGCCGGCTCTACGCAGGGGCAAGAGGGGGCAGAGCCCCCTTAAATAAATGTATTTCCCCCTCAAATCAAAATTTGAGAAAGCAAATTTGAATAAACTCACAAAATTACGACATTACAAGTTGACAAAATGATCTGCACTAGCGGAAAAATCCGCCGAAAAAGGGACACACACGATATAGTAGTGTCGGCTTCCCTCTCATCTCTCCCTCCGCTGTGCGTGTATTCACCATTCCACATTCCACAGACTGCGCAGCAGACACACACCCGCACACACCCCTCAGCCCTCAGTAAACATCCAATCACTGTTGCAGTATGAAAGTAAAAGAAAAGGAAAAGTTGTCTACATTTATCATATACTTGTTAGGATGGGTGTATTTGTGTAGTCTTATCTGTCATAAACACGTTTATCGTCGCGGACTTTCGGTGCTACGGAGTTCCTTTTTTTTTTTTTTTTACAACTTGACGAGAGCAGTGACAGCGGAGGCTCTGAGCAGCAGTGGTTTGGAAGGCAGAGAGCCTCCACTGTCCCTGTAACAAGCTACAAGTCATTTATGATGCTGTTAATGACGGTAAAAATGAAACATAAGGTATATATCCTGCTTAACAGTCCTCCTCTGCTGTCCTCTTCAGAGCGGAGTCCCTAGCAACGGCCCGTTTTACTTAGCAACGGTCTAGCAATCGACTGCTGGAATTCTTTTTCTGTTTTTTTTCTTGTAATTCTACATAGTCAACCTTTAATGTTTCAATCTGCATTTTGTAATAAACTAATTATAAGTTTCCTTTGATATGACCAAAACACCTAAAAACAAAAACGCTGCCGTTTTCATCAATTTACAAGCAAGTGGGCAACACACATACATTGGAGTGAATGAATTTTGTGCCCAGATGAGTGCCCACGTCCACTGCATGTGACAAACTGAAGACAAGTGACCTGTGTCTGACAGACCCCTACATAAAGCCCCGCCCCAGGCTGTAGTCCTGTACTGTTGTTGTTTTTCTTCATGTAATCACAGCGGGTTTTTTCTGTTGTTGTTCAAGCTTACTTATTTTCTGCTCCAGCTTCCAGCAGCTCACAAAGAAACAGTTAATGCTCGTAATGCATCCATTTTTCAGAGCATTTAAAAAGTCTAGTCCTGCTCCTCCATGTAGTAGTAGCAATGATGCTACTGCTAGTACATCAGGGACAGCAGCTAGCAATACTGTACCTTTAGCACCAGCAAGCACTGTTTCTCCTGCACCAGCTCCCTCCGTCCCCCCAACAAGCGCTCCCCCAAAGCAGCCTGCTCAGCTACCCAGTGACTTAAATGGCAACGCACCATCTCAGCCAATACTGGGTGGCTACCCAAAGCGTGCATTTGGTTCAACATTAAGATCATTCATCCTGCCTGGTACCGCACACGACCATGGCTAGAGTATTCTGTGGTGCGCTGTTAATGTTTCCCCCCTTGAGGGATTGCCACCTTATTGTGGTCAAGGGGTTTGCGTGCCTCAGTGACCGTAAGAGCTATACCAGCAGGAGCTTAGTCTTCAGGTGGGACACCCAAGTTGGACAGGTCTGAAGGTAGAGGCCTGACAAAGTGCAATCCACTACTTCAGGTTGGGGTTGGACACATAGCTAAAGACCCATTTCAATGAAGAAAACATTGTTACTATAAGCACAGAAAAAAGAGTGTTGGAGCATGATGTGTACACATGATACCCCCTTCACATTTCTGACGGCCCCCTCATATAAGCATGCCTAGAACCGCCCCTGGCTAAAATGAAAAAGTGCCAAAAAGTCATATATGTTCTATAAGAATGATGGCAGAGTATTTTACAGTGTTTTTGAACAAACCAATTCAACCCATTTCCAGACATTTAGCCGAAAATTGGATGTGTTGGTGAAGCGGGTCCAATGGTGAAGGGAGAGTGAGACAATATGGATAATCCTCTTAACGCCTGCAGGTATTAGGTATTATGCTGATCCATTGTGAAGACGTGTCCTGTGTCCTACATAAACCTCTTGTGTTTGGACCACTCACCTCAGCTTTTACTTCTCATTGTGATACATCGCTGACAGTTTTTTGGTAAGTTTGCTTTCGTAATGAAAAATTATTTTTGCAAAAATCTTCATAATTTTCTGTTATATCTTTCATGTTAACCAGGGATGTGAAGTGAAACATGCCAAGGAGGTTTGGGATCGCCCCCAGTCTTTAGGGATGAGAGCTGGCACGTCCCACTGTCCCTTAATGCATCTTAATCTAATATAGCCTGCAGCATCTTTGCATTTTGGAGGGCCATGCATTGCCTGAGAAGGAAGCGGCTGCAGTTGAGGCGAGTCTTGTTCCTCCTCACTGGCGTCTTCATGTGCACCCTGTACCAGCTGACCATCAGCGACAGACGCTACGAGACTTTGCCTTTGCCGCAGTTTAGAGACGCTTTCGCCGAGGGTTCGGCCGCTTGGGTGGAGGATGTTGCAGGCGAGAGTCGAGAAAAGAGCTCCCTGGTGCAATCGGAGGTGAAAAATCAAACGACACCAGAACCTCACACGGTGACCACGTCTCCCAACACAACTGATAAAGCTGAAACACCACCTGGAGCCACCACTAATAGAACTATTGTGCACTGCATATTCGTGCCCCCTGAACCCAAGGAGGAGCCCCCCAACACACCATCGCCTCCTACTGACACTCCTCACGTTAAGGGGGAGTACCCTGAAGATCTATTCTCAGTGGAGGAGCGGCGGCAAGGCTGGGTGGTCCTCCACATCCTTGGCATGGTCTACATGTTTGTGTCCCTGGCTATCGTGTGCGACGAGTTCTTCGTCCCCGCTTTGGGCGTCATCATAGACAAGTTGGCCATCTCTGATGATGTTGCAGGAGCTACTTTCATGGCGGCGGGAGGTTCTGCCCCCGAGCTTTTCACTTCCTTCATCGGCGTTTTCATAGCCCACAGCAATGTGGGTATCGGGACTATCGTCGGCTCAGCGGTCTTCAACATTCTGTTTGTGATCGGGATGTGCGCTTTGTTTTCCCGGGAGGTTCTTTATCTCACGTGGTGGCCTCTATTCAGAGATGTTTCCTTCTACATCCTGGACCTCATCTTGCTCATCATCTTCTTCCTGGATAATGTCATCATGTGGTGGGAGAGCATGGCGCTGGTGGCCAGTTACACCTTGTATGTCATCTTTATGAAGTTTAACGCCCAAATAGAACACCTTTTCAAGACCCAGCTTTACAAACACAAGAGCATTGTCCGAATTATCACTGAAGAGGAACCTAAGGCGGTAAGTACTTAAAATTAATTTAGCATGTTTGTTTAAACTTTAACAAAAATTGGGGCTGCGTGAGAAAATGGAATGTCAGCGGGGCTAAATTATTGCCTGAGGAACAATTACCAAAAAAATCATCTTTTTTTATTTATGTCAAACTACGAAACCCAAAACCAGTGAAGTTGGCAGGTTGTGTAAGTCGTAAATAAAAACAGAATACAATGATTTGCAAATCCCTTTCAACCTATAATCAATTGAATAGACCGCAAAGACAAGATACTTAACGTTCCTACTGGAAAACTTTGTTATTTTTTGCAAAAATTAGCTCATAGTATTTTGATGCCGGCAACATAATTCAAAAAAGCTGGCACAAATGGCACAAAAGACCCAAAAAGTTGAGCACTGCTCATCAAACACTTATTTGGAACATCCCACAGGTGAACAGGCTAATTGGGAACAGGTGTGTTCCATGATTGGGTATAAAAGCAGCCTTCATGTCATTCACAAACAAGGATGGGGCGAGGGTCACCACGTTGTGAACAAATGCGTGAGTGAATTGTCCAACATTTTAACAACAACATTTCTCAAAGAGCTATTGAAAGGAATTTAGGGATTTCACCATCTACAGTCCATAATATCATCAAAAGGTTCAGAGAATCTGGAGAAATTACTGCACGTAACAATGAATGCCCGTGACCTTGGATCCCTCAGGCGGTACTGCATCAAAAACCGACATCAGTGTGTAAAGGATAACGCCACATGGGCTCAGGAACACTTTAGAAAACCACTGTCAGTAACAACAGTTTGTCGCTACATCTGTAAGTGCTTATTAAAACTCTATTATGCAAAGCCAAAGCCATTGATCAACAACAACTAGCCGGCTTCGCTGGGCCCGAGCTCAACTAAGATGGACTGATGCATTTGATTGATTTATTGAAACTTTTATTAGTAGATTGCACAATACAGTACATATTCCGTACAATCAACCACTAAATTGTAACACCCAAATAAGTTTTTCAACTTGTTTAAGTCGGGTTCACATTAATCAATCCATGGTAAAAGTGTAAAACTGTTCTGTGGTCTGACGAGTCCACATTTCAAATTGTTTTTGGAAACTGTGGACGTGGTGTCCTCTGGAACAAAGAAAAAAATAACCATCTGTATTTTTCTAGGCGCAAAGTTCAAAAGTCAGCATCTGTGATGGTATGCAGGTGTATTAGTGCCCAAGGCATGGGTAACTTACACATCTGTGAAGGTACCATTAATGCTGAAAGGTACATACAGGTTTTGGAGCAACATATATTGCCATTCAAGCAACGTTCTCATGGACGCCCCTGCTTATTTCAGCAAGACAATGCCAAGCCACGTGTTACAACAGCGTGGCTTCATAGTAAAAGAGTGCGGGTACTAGACTGGCCTGCATGTAGTCCAGACCTGTCTCCTATTGAAAATGTGTGGCGCAATGTGAAGCTTAAAATACCACAAAGGAGACCCTGGACTGTTGAACAACATAAACTGTACATCAAGCAAGAATGGGAAAGAATTCCACCTTAAAAGCTTCAAAAATGGGTCCCCTCAGTTCCCAAACATTTACTGAGTGTTGTTAAAAGGAAAGGCCATGTAACACAGTGGTAAAATTACCCTGTGCCAACTTTTTTGCAATGTATTGCTGTCGTTAAATTTTAAGTTGATGATTATTTGCAAAAAAAAAACAAGTATCTCAGTTCGAACCTTAAATACCTTGTCTTTGCAGTCTATTCAATTGAATATATGTTTAAATGTTTTCCAAATCATTGTATTCTGTTTTTTTTTAACAAATTTTACAACTTGCCAACTTCTCTGGTTTTGTATGTAACTAAGGTCTTGCTGTTGCTTGTTTACTTCAGATGTAGTCAGTAGTCATATGTTCAACTTCTTTAGTTATACTATTAGTGTTCCTCAGGGTTCCAGTTTAGGTCCTCTCTTTTTCATTATTTGGGTTATAAAAAAACAACAACTGAGAGACTCACATTTTTGCAGCAGATTCTTCAAAACAGTAAAGTGCTGTCATTTTGATGATCTTTGACAGACTTTTTATTTTTTTTATTTTTACAAAAGTCCTTAAAAGTTTAGTTAAAGTACCAATGATTGTCACACACCACAGGTGTGGTGAAATGTGTTCTCTGTATTTGACCCACCCCCTGGGAGTTGAGGGGAGCAGTCAGCAGCAGCGGCCGCGTCATGGAATTAGTTTTGGTGACGTAACCCCCAATTCCAACCCTTGATGCTGAGTGCCAAGCAGGGAGGTAATGGGTCCCATTTTTATAGTCTTTGGTATGACTTGGCCGGGTTTGATCTCACAACCTACCGATCTCAGGGCGGTGACTCTAACCACAAAGCCACTGAGTAGGTGGAGAGCGCTCCTGTAACTCTGACAAAATAAATTAACCCAAATAAATGTCTACCATAGAGGATGCTGGTTCTGGAATATACAAATTAAGACTAGCCGTTAAGGTCGAAATCTAGTCCTCAGTTCTTAACGCTCTAGAAATGTGACCCCCAGAACAGTTCGCTTCAACATTCTTGCCATATATGGCAAATCAACAGCCAACCACTGGAGACGATGAGAATGATTGGGGAAATTTTCTATTATTGTTATGGTTACACAGGGGGAGATGACGGCTCAGACACCCGGGGATATAATGTTATTATATATATAGTCAATAAACATAATAATATACAATACTAACTAATTAACTAAACTAAGGAATTGGAGTGTTTGACAAAACCCATTAGTGTGTTTGTGTGAGGCTATGTGTAAGGTTAACTGAAGTGTGTGATACCGAGTAGAGATGCACGGTTTGCGGTCTCATCCGAAGAGGCCACGGATAAACCGCGGGTCGGGCGCGTGGCATGACGAAAAAATAGATTTTAAATAGATTCGGGCGGGTGGCGGTTGAACCATTTGGAAATATTTGATATACATGGTTCAGGGATCGGTAACTTTTACTGTTCAAAGAGCCATTTTGGACCCGTGTCACAAAGCGAAGAAGACAATAGGAGACGTAAACATTCTCAAAAATGTCTGCCGGCAGTCACCCAGTTGATAATTATTAGGGCCTGCTCTGAAGCCTTTGCCTTTGACGCCTTCTACAACATGTACAATCTACTTGCCAGTCCAGCAATATGTTGTGTGTGGCTTCCGCAGACACACGCACACGACTGCAAGGCATACTGGGTGATACAGAGTACACTAATGGTTGTGATATAAACAATTTGAACACTCTTACTAATATGCGCCACGCTGTGAAGCCACACCAAACAAGAATGACAAACACATTTTGGGAGAACATCCTCACAGTAACACAACATAAACGCTACACAACAAATACCCAGAATCCGTTGCATCCATGACAATTCCTGACTATATTATACACCCCACTAACAGAAAATCCCGCCCCCCCCCCGTGCGTTGGTAAGGTGGGCGGGGTTGGGGGCGCGGGGGTGTAAAATATAGTCAGGAATTGTCATGGATGTAAAGGATTCTAGGTATTTGTTGTGTTGCGTTTATGTTGTGTTACTGTGAGAATGTTCTCCCGAAATGTGTTTGTCATTCTTGTTTGGTGTGGCTTCACAACGTGGCGCATATTAGTAAGAGTGTTAAAATTGTTTATATCACAACCATCAGTGTACTCTGTATCACCCAGTATGCCTTTCAATCTTGTATGTGTGTTTGAGAAAGCTGCATACAGCATGTTGCTGGACTGGCATACGGTTCGCACATGATGTAGAAGGCGTCAAAGGCAATGGCTTCACAGCACGCCATTTTTCTCGTTATCTGGATGAGCATCATCAGATATTCACAAGAACGTTAGTGACTCCCATTCCCTTCTTTACTTTGTGACACGGGTCAAACTAGCTCTTTTAGTGGTAAAGGTCGCCGACTCCGGGTATATAACAGCGTGCTGTTGCGGTTCTGATAAAATATTGATTCGGGTGGATGACAACTTTAGTGATGCGGTTGCGGATGATATAATTGGCTATCCGCACATCTCTAATACCGAGTGTTGTCGAAGGAACAAGGCAGTCCGAGGGGCAGGCAGATAATCCAGGGCAGGAGAGAAGAGACTAGATCCGTGTCCAGGCGAGGGTCGGTAGTCGAGGAAGGAAGTCCAAAACACCGGGGAAACAACGGGAGATCTCGAAGGGGGAGACTCGGAAAGGCACTGTGGGAGAGCAACACGGACGTCAGAAACACGGAGGGATAAACGCAAAGAAAGCGCATAAGGCTTACGGTACACAAAGAAGTAACTAAGTTCCCGCGCTGATACTTGGGTCCACTGGTCCTTTATCCAGCTCGCCCTGATCAGTACCAGGTATACAGATTGACGATTGTCTGCAGGCTTTTTGCTGCGTAGCGTGCTGCGTTAAGCATGAGCAAGGGGCAGCCAGAGGAGGAACTGTGACACTCAGGAGGGAAGTGGGTTTGAGTCTGCGCCGTGACAATAATATTTGTATTAAAATCAAAACAGGAAGGGGCTAGGAAAACATTTGGGGTGAAAATTTACATGAAGTACCCCGTCATTCATTATTTGACATTTTGCATGTGCTTTGTCACACAAAAGGTTATGTTTTGTCTGGAGGGAGTGGCGGCCATGTTAACAAACACATTGCATTATGCAGTAATAAAGCAATGTTATTATAAATGTTATTATAGCGATAAGGAGCAAACTGCTTGGCCAGCCTTAATACTATTGATGAGCTCATTGTAAACAATTGTTGAACATGCATGTATTTCACACCGACGTAGATGAAACTGGAAGTTGACCCGTCACGATACAGTACTTCAAATACAGCCACTGGCTGTGGTTAGTTGCTGGTTTATGACTATGCACGAGTTAGTTGTTAATTGAGTTAAGGTGTTCAATGGAACATTTAGTTTGTACTTGTAGCTTGGCGTATACTGTAGATCAGGTGGTCAAACTCGTTTTTATTAAGGGCCACATCACATTTATGGCTGCCCTTTATGGGGCACTAGTAACAGTTAATATATATGAAAATTCATTTTCACTATACTCACTTCATGAAATTATTTCACAATTGTGTATGCATTTTATTATATTTTCTGTGCACAGATTAATGGATAACATGCTCTGAAATCAAAATTCAGTGTTAGAAGCAGACAAGTAGCAGACTTAAATGCATTTTTGGAATATACAGTACAGGCCAAAAGTTTGGACACACCTTCTCATTTAATGTGTTTTCTTTATTTTCATGACTGTTTACATTGTAGATTGTTACTGAAGGCATCAAAACTATGAAAGAAAACATGTGGAGTTATGTACTTAACAAAACAAGGTGAAATAACTGAGAACATGTTTTGAATTGTAGTTTCCTCAAAATAGCCACCCTTTGCTCTGATATACTTTTTCGCACACTCTTAGCATTCTCTCGACGAGCTTCATGAGGTAGTCACCTGAAGCACGAGATAATACCAAGAGTGTGCAGAGCAGTCATCTGAGCAAAGGTTGGCTATTTTGAAGAAACTAGAATACAAAACATGTTATCAGTTATTTCACCTTGTTTTGTTAAGTACATAACTCCACATGTTTTCTTTCATAGTTTTGATGCCTTCAGTGACAATGTACAATGTAAATAGTCATGAAAATAAAGAAAACACATTGAATGAGAAGGTCTTTCCTAACTTTTGGCCTGTGCTCTGTATTCATATATTTATCTCATGATCAGATATGCGATTGCATGCATTGTATGGAGTTTTTGCATCAAAATGAAATAACAAATATATTTAGTAATAAATGGGAAGTGCTCTATCGGTGCACATTATTTCCAAGCTTTTGCAGGCCACATAAACTGATGTGGCATTGCTTTGCAGGGATTAATGTAGAACAGGTGGGGTTTTCAAACTTCGGCACTTGCCTTAGACAGCATATGATAAATGAAGTCTGCACAACTCCACGAGGACTGTGTTTTCTGGAGAACATTTTTCTAGAGTTTTCTGCACTTTCCAGTTACTCTCTGTTGGGACTAAAATCTCTTTACGTCTTTAAACATAGTTTAGGTTTGAAAAAAAAAATGCTGCATCTGCCCTTAAGTCTTCCACCACACTTTGCAAGCCTCAACATCTATCTAGACCAGGGGTCACCAACCTTTTTGAAACCAAGAGCTACTTCTTGGGTACTGATTAATGCGAAGGGCTACCAGTTTGATACACACCTAAATAAATTGCCAGAAATAGCCAATTTGCTCAATTAACCTTTAATAAATAAATATATATATATATATATATATATATATATATATATATATATATATATATATATATATATATATGTATATATGTATATATATATCTATATATATATATATATATATATATATATTTCTGTCTGTCATTCCGTTGTACATTTTTTTTTCCTTTTACGTAAGGTTTTTTGTAGAGAATAAATGATGAAAAAAAACACTTAATTGAACGGTTTAAAAGAGGAGAAAACAGGAAAAAAAAAAATTAATTTTGAAACATGGTTTATCTTCAATTTCGACTCTTTAAAATTCAAAATTCAACCGAAAAAAAGAAGGTAAAAACAAGCTAATTTGAATCTTTTTGAAAAAAATTAAAAAATAATTTATGGAACATCATTAGTATTTTTTTCTGATTAAGATTAATTTTAAAATTTTGATGACATGTTTTAAATAGGTTAAAATCCAATCTGCATTATGTTAGAATATATAACCAATTGGATCATGCTATATTCCTAACAAAGACAAATCATTATTTCGTCTAGATTTTCCAGAACAAAAATTTTAAAAGAAATTCAAAAGACTTTGAAATAAGATTTAAATTTGATTCTAAAGATTTTCTAGATTTAGCAGAATATTTTTTGGAATTTTAATCTTACTAAGTTTGAAGAAATAATTCACAAATATTATTCGTTGAAAAAACAGGAGCTAAAATGAAGAATTAAATTAAAATTGATTTATTATTCTTTACAATTAAAAAATAAATTTACTTGAATATTGATTTAAATAGTCAGGAAAGAAGAGGAAGGCATTTAAAAGGTAAAAAGGTATATGGGTTTAAAAATCCCATAATCATTTTAAGGTTGTATTTTTTCTCCAAATTTGTCTTTCTGAAAGTTATAAGAAGCAAAGTAAAAAAAAAAAAAATGCATTTATTTAAAAAAGTGAAGACCAAGTCTTTAAAATATTTTCTTGGATTTTCAAATTCTATTTGAGTTTTGTCTCTTTTAGAATTAAAAATGTCGATCAAAGCGAGACCAGCTTGCTAGTAAACAAATAAAATTAAAAAAAATACTGGTAAGTGCTGCTATTTGAGCTATTTTTAGAACAGGCCAGCGGGCTACTCATTTGGTCCTTACGGGCAACCTGGTGCCCGCGGGCACTGCGTTGGTGACCCCTGATCTCGACCTTTTTAGCATTCTCTAAATAAGACTTTTTGGATAGATGTATGCTTCAAACTTTGTGAGAACAGTTTAGGGGAAAAAAGTGTTTGCACAAAACAATGTCAATGCTTAGATTATTATGATGAGAAACAAAACGCATGAAACAACATTTGAGATGAACTAGAAGAGATATTGTGACACATCAGGACTTCTCTGAGGTCCACCATGAAATCTGTTAAAATATTTATTAACATTAATATCCATTTATAAGATCCCACCAACACACTTCAATTCTATCTATACTTACAGTAAATGTACTGTCCCAATACATCTCTCCAAAGAGCGTCAGACTAATCCTGGACCACAGACGCATTCTGAATTGTTAGAAAATTTTTTAGGACCTCCTTTCTCTAAACATTGTTATCGTTACTGTTTAAAAATATGACAAACTGAATCTGACATGTTGACGAACGCCTTTAGAATTTTTATGCAAGTGTCTCAGGAGTACTAATTACTCCAGACCTTGGCAAATTGAGGCTCGGGGGCCACATGCGGCCCGTTGAGCTTTTCAATCTGGCCCACCGGATATTACCAAATAATTGTTTTAGATCTTTAAGATGGAAACTGTAGCCGTCATTATGATGTGCAGTGATGTTTTCAAATGACCTGAAGTCTTGAAGTATACAAAATGGTTGGAATCTGCACTTTTGCATGATATACTAGTTGCTATGGTAATCTACGTCACAGCAGCTCAGAGGAGGCACCAAGCAGTTTGGGTGGGGAGTGTTTCCACAGAGTGTTTCCAGAGCGGCTAGCCTGAAACGCGGGTGTCAGGGACAGACGTGGAAGGATATTTTCACAACAAAGTTCTAAAGCTTAGTGATGTATCAGATATATCAGATTGTGGGTTTATTTTTTTACCCTTGGCGTTCATATTTTCCCTATGTTTGTTGCGTTTTGCTATATAAATGATCAACGTTTATATATTGTCAATATCCAGTGTTTTATCGTTCATAATTAATATTTTCATGTACATTTTGGGTGTCTCATTCAGTAAAAAAACGTAAAATTCCATTCCATTTTTTATAGCGGTCTGTCGTAACGTTTTTAGCATTCAATCAGACATTATTGTGAGGTTTTGTATTAATGTTCCTTTAAAATCAGATATACCGGCCCTCAGACACATTTTCTTCTCCAAATTTGGCCCCTCGATTCAAAATAATTGCCCAGGCCTGAATTACTCACTTGTAAGCATGACTGACATTTATTTGACAAAATTAGGTTCCCTCCGGGTACTCCGGCTTCCTCCCACCGCCAAAGACATGCACCTGGGGATAGGTTGATTGGCAACACTAAATTGGCCCTAGTGTGTGAATGTTGTCTGTCTATCTGTATTGGCCCTGCGATGAGATGGTGACTTGTCCAGGGTGTACCCCGCCTTCCGCCCGATTGTAGCTGAGATAGGCACCAGCGCCCCCCACCACCCCTTAGGGAATAAGCGGTTTAAAATGGATGGATGGATAGAAGCAAATACACTGATTCAACTAGAAAATTACTCTGCTTCATTGATCTCCATTATTTCAATGCTATGATGCATAAATGAGAAAAGTTTTTAGTACTCTCTTGGTATAACTTTTTTTTTTTTCTGAAAGCAATGCATTTATTAAGGCAGTGGTTCTCAACCTTTTTTCAGTGATGTACCCACTGTGAACATTTTTTTAATTCAAGTACCCCCTGATCAGAGCAAAGCATTTTTGGTTGAAAAAAAGAGATAAAGAAGTAAAATACAGCACTATGTCATCAGTTTCTGATTTATTAAATTATATAACAGTGCAAAATATTGCTCATTTGTAGTGGTCTTTCTTGAACTATTTGGAAAAAAAGATATAAAAATAACTAAAAACTTGTTGAAAAATGAACAATTATATTCTAAATTATAAAGAAAGATTTTTACACATAGAAGTAATCATCAACTTAAAGTGCCCTCTTTGGGGATTGTAATAGAGATCCATCTGGATTCATGAACTTCATTCCAAACATTTCTTCACAAAAAAAATACATCCTTAACATCAATATTTATGGAACATGTCACAAAAAATCTAGCTGTCAACACTGAATATTGCATTGTTGCATTTCTTTTCATAGTTTATGAACTTACATTCATATTTTGTTGAAGTTTTATTCAATAAATATTTATAAAGAATTTTTGAATTGCTGCTATTTTTAGAATATTTAAAAAATGATCTCACGTACCCTTTGGCATACTTTCAAGTACTCAAAGGGGTACGCGTACCCCCATTTGAGAACCACTGTATTAAGGCATTGGTGAAACGTCCACAAGATGCATTAGAATAGAATTACATTTTGTGAACAGTACAAGATCTGTTATTTAAGGATTGTTAACAATTTGTTTTAACACGTTTACATATTTAACATATTCCAATACAGTCAGTCGTCCCTCGCCAAGAGAACAACTTAATTATATTGCAAAAAAAATGTTGTTAAAAAAAACAAATTGCACATATTTTTCGCATAAATTAAAAATGTTCAAACATGATAAAATGCTACGCTAACTAAAATTCTCAATACTACAATAGTATTGTCCACGAGATGAGACCAAACCAATCAGAGCGAAGCTGTTAGGTATTGTGGCCACTGATTGGCTCAGCCTCAGGAGGCATCCAGTCCCGCCTTTTTTAGTGTAAATGTGGGTGTTATTTCATGTATATAGGGCTCTAATAATGTTACCAGTTGTATTCAAAACATCTTTTACGCTTCAATTATGAAATAATTAGATTTTTTTATTAATAATTCCCATCCATACATCCATTTTTCTACCGCTTGTCCCTCTCGGGCCGCGGGGGGCTGGAGCTTATCCCAGCTGCATTCGGCCCTACTTAATGGAAACTAGTTTACAACTATAAACAAGGGATTACTGTGCTGGTAAATGTATTGCAAGAACATTGATCCTCCCGAATTAAAAAAAATAATTCCATATACTGCTTATCAAAAGGAAACTTGGATTGCAGCAATACTATACTGTATGTGGCAGACTAAAATATAACCAGCAATTAACAATTAATCACCATTTTCCTAAATCACAAAATCAATACTATTACTAATAAAATACTATAAAAAATATAGTATTTATAGTAAAAATATAGTAAAATAAAATACTAACACATTTTTAACACTTTTTAATACGGATCACTGTCTCATAGCCAGATTCACCCAAGTCATTGTTATTGGTAAATGGTAAATGGGTTGTACTTGTATAGGGCTTTTCTACCCCTTTTAAAGGAGCCCTAAGCGCTTTGACAGTATTTCCACATTCACCCATTCACACACACATTCACACACTGACAGCGGGAGCTGCCATGCAAGGCGCTCACCAGGACCCATCAGGAGCAAGGGTGAAGTGTCTTGCCTAAGGACACAACGGACGTGACTAGGATGGTAGAAGGTGGGGATTGAACCAGTAACCCTCAGATTACTGGCACAGCCACTCTACCAACTTCGCCACGCCGTCCCCGTATTGTGTGTGCGTGTGTGTGTGTGTGTATATATATGTGTTCTTGTATTTCTGCCCTTCTCGAGACATCAACAAGGAAAAGTACCTTCCAAATGAGGACAGGTGAACTAGTGAGGACATACATCATGGTCCCAATACGGAAAACCATTGCATCTAATAGAGAATGTCTCATTTGCGCCCCTGGTGGTGAAATCTATCAAAATTAGGGTGGTCCCAAAAAGGAAGGATTTTTCAAATTGACTGTGTGTCGGTTTTAAAAGTGCTCCCCCTCTGGTCAACATATGAAATAACAAGTGTGTGTAAGAAATGGAAATGCGCCCCCTTTGGCCAAAATTAAAAATATAAATATGTATATCAATCAATCAATCAATGTTTACTTATATAGCCCTAAATCACTAGTGTCTCAAAGGGCTGCACAAACCACCACGACATCCTCGGTAGGAAAACTCACACCCAGTGGGACATTGGTGACAATAATGACCAAGTGGGACGTCGGTGACAATGATGACTATGAGAACCTTAGAGAGGAGGAAAGCAATGGATGTCGAGCGGATCTAACATGATACTGTGAAAGTTCAATCCACAATGGATACAACACAGTCGCGAGAGTCCAGTCCAAAGAGGATCCAAGACACAGCAGCGAGAGTCCCGTTCACAGCGGAGCCAGCAGGAAACCATCCCAAGCGTAGGCGGACCAGCAGCGCAGAGATGTCCCCAGCCGATACACAGGCGAGCAGTACATGGCCACCGGATCGGACCGGACCCCCTCCACACGGGAGAGTGGGACATAGAAGAAAAAGAAAAGAAACGGCAGATCAACTGGTCTAAAAAGGGAGTCTATTTAAAGGCTAGAGTATACAAATGAGTTTTAAGGTGAGACTTAAATGCTTCTACTGAGGTGGCATCGCGAACTGTTACCGGGAGGGCATTCCAGAGTACTGGAGCCCGAACGGAAAATGCTCTATAGCCCGCAGACTTTTTTTGGGCTTTGGGAATCACTAATAAGCCGGAGTCCTTTGAACGCAGATTTCTTGCCGGGACATATGGTACAATACAATCGGCAAGATAAGATGGAGCTAGACCGTGTAGTATTTTATACGTAAGTAGTAAAACCTTAAAGTCACATCTTAAGTGCACAGGAAGCCAGTGCAGGTGAGCCAGTACAGGCGTAATGTGATCAAACTTTCTTGTTCTTGTCAAAAGTCTAGCAGCCGCATTTTGTACCAACTGTAATCTTTTAATGCTAGACATGGGGAGACCCGAAAATAATACGTTACAGTAGTCGAGGCGAGACGTAACAAACGCATGGATAATGATCTCAGCGTCTTTAGTGGACAGAATGGAGCGAATTTTAGCGATATTACGGAGATGAAAGAAGGCCGTTTTAGTAACGCTTTTAATGTGTGCCTCAAAGGAGAGAGTTGGGTCGAAGATAATACCCAGATTCTTTACCGTGTCGCCTTGTTTAATTGTTTGGTTGTCAAATGTTAGAGTTGTATTATTAAATAGAGTTCGGTGTCTAGCAGGACCGATAATCAGCATTTCCGTTTTTTTGGCGTTGAGTTGCAAAAAGTTAGCGGACATCCATTGTTTAATTTCATTAAGACATGCCTCCAGCTGACTACAATCCGGCGTGTTGGTCAGCTTTAGGGGCATGTAGAGTTGGGTGTCATCAGCATAACAGTGAAAGCTAATACCGTATTTGCGTATGATGTCACCTAGCGGCAGCATGTAGATGCTGAAGAGTGCAGGGCCAAGGACCGAACCCTGGGGAACTCCACACGTTACCTTAACGTAGTCCGAGGTCACATTGTTATGGGAGACACACTGCATCCTATCAGTAAGATAAGAGTTAAACCAAGACAGGGCTAAGTCTGACATACCAATTCGTGTTTTGATACGTTCTAATAAAATGTTATGATCGACGGTATCGAAAGCAGCGCTAAGATCGAGGAGCAGCAACATAGATGACGCATCAGAATCCATCGTTAGCAATAGATCATTAGTCATTTTTGCGAGGGCTGTCTCCGTGGAGTGATTTGCCCTGAAACCGGATTGAAAGGTTTCACATAGATTGTTAGACGCTAAGTGTTCATTTAACTGCTCCGCAACAATTTTTTCAAGGATTTTTGAAATAAAGGGAAGGTGAGACACCGGTCGGTAATTTACCATGAGGTCAGGATCGAGGTTAGGTCTTTTAAGAAGAGGATGTATAACCGCTTTTTTGAATGCTAGGGGAACAGTGCCCGAGGAGAGTGATAAGTTTATAATATTTAGCACTGATGGACCTAATAATACAAAGAGCTCCTTGATCAGTTTCCCAGGAAGAGGGTCAAGTAAACATGTTGTCTGTTTTATTCCATTTACACGTTGTAACAATTCCTCTAATGTTATTTCCTCAAAACGAGAGAAAGTATTTTGGAGGGTAGTATCCGCCGTATATACAATCGTGTCAGTGTTAATAGAACCCCGTTGTAGCTGGGACGCATTGTCTTTAATCTCCTTTCTAATGACTTCAATTTTCTTACTAAAGAATTGCATAAAGTCATCAGCTGAGTGGGTTGAGCTACTGGAAGGAGTCCCTTGTTGGGTTAGCGATGCTACCGTACTAAACAAAAATTTAGGATCGTTTTTATTACGGTGGATGAGATTTGAGTAATATTTAGCTTTAGCTAAGGTAAGCATGCGTTTATAAGTTATTAAACCATCACTCCATGCTTGATGGTGCACCTCAAGTTTAGTCGTGCGCCATTTGCGTTCCAGCTTTCTACATAATAATTTCTGAGCTCTAGTTTCTTCTGTAAACCACGGGGTGCGCTTTTTTGGAGCCTTTTTTAACTTTAGCGGTGCTATGTTATCAATGGTTTCGCGCAGGGCGTCGTTAAAGTTGTTAGTGAGGTTATCAATAGAGCCCACATACTTTGGGAATGGTGCCATTACCGAGGGCAGTAGGTCAGCAAGAGTTGTCGTTGTGGCTGTATTAATGTTGCGGCTGCTATAGCAGTTATTATTATTATTAGTTTGACGAACATGCGTCTGAACCTCGAATTTTATAAGGTAATGATCAGACAATACTTTAGTATACGGGAGTATCGTAACTTTGGAAACGGTGATGCCCCTGACAAGCACTAGGTCTATCGTATTACCGTTGCAATGCGTGGGTTCATTTATTATTTGTGTGAGACCACAGCTATCAATTACAGTCTGGAGCGCTACGCACGGTGGGTCCGATGGGGTATTCATATGGATATTAAAGTCCCCCATTATGATTATATTATCGGCGTGTGTCACTAGATCAGCAACGAACTATGAGAATTCATTAATAAAGTCCGAATAGGGCCCTGGGGGGCGGTAGATAACAGCCAGGTGTAGAGGCAGCGGTGTGACAGACCTCATAGTAAGCACCTCAAACGATTTATATTTATTATTTATGTTAGGACTAAGGTTAAAGTTTTCGTTGTATATTAGTGCAACCCCCCCACCCCTTTTGAGCGGACGGGCAATATGCGCATGTGTAAAGTTAGGAGGACATGCCTCATTTAGCGCAAAAAAGTCGTTTGGTTTAAGCCAGGTTTCGCTGAGACCGATGACGTTAAGATTGTTGTCTCTGATAATATCATTAACTAACAACGTTTTAGGAGACAATGATCTTATGTTTAAAAAACCTATATTATAGGTAGTGGGCTGTTTTAGGGAGTTTTTGATCAAATTATCCGTAGTAGCAATATTAATAATGTTGTGTTTATTATGCCCAGTGCATTTAGTATAGTTACGACCATATCTAGGAATTGATACGACAGGAATTTTCTGATTGTTTGATTGCTGCTTTGATAAACTGCACGCATCATAGTTAGCCACCTCAGTAACGGGGATTTTCCGATTGTTTGTTTGTTGCTTTGATAAACTGCACGCATCATAGTTAGCCACCTCAGTAAAACACATGTCCAACTCTGAAACACTCAAAGCAGAAAAAACTTGTTCTAATTTAACAGACTCCTTACCCAGACCAGTAGTCTCGCATTTTCCATCTAAATCCGTCTTCGGGATGGAGGAAAGTGGTGTTCTGTGGGGATTAGCCTTCTGCTTTGTTTTTAGCCCCGCTCGGCATCCGCGTTTCCGATCACACCGCTGGCGTCTGCTCCGTAGACGGCCCCCGCTGCTACTAGACTCCCCTGCTTCACAGGCCGCTGGATGTAGCCGCCGATGTATTCCCATGCTAGTTAGCATGTTTAGCACGCCCGCGTCTATCAGTCCAAAACGGCCCGATGTGTCCACATCCAGAAGTGTCTGGCGGTCGTACGTGATCACGGAGTGACCACGATGTGAGCCAGCCATAAAGTTTGTGGAATTGTCCGGTATTTCTGCCAAATGTTCCATCTTTAGCAGGATCTCCTCGAGAGCGCAGCCCGTCCGGGCGCCGCAGAGACATACTGTAATAACTTAAAGTAAATAATGAAGATTAAAAAACAATTACAAACAAAAAATACAAAAAATAAAAACATTTACTACTGGACGACATCCCACTGGGGTGAGTTTTTCCTTGCCCTTATGTGGGCCCTACCGAGGATGTTTTTGTGGTTTGTGCAGCCCTTTGAGGTACTTATGATTCAAGGCTATATATTTAAACATTGATTGATTGATTGATTGACTAAAAGCTTACCTTTTTTATATTTGCATAGTATGTATATATTATTAATGTTGTAAATAAAAATATTTATATATCAAGAAAGGGTGGTCCGAAAGAGGTAGACATTTTTCAGAGGTCTCAAGAAGGTAACAAAAAAAAGAGTGTGTGCGTGTGTGTGCGTGTGTGTGCGTGTGTGTGCGTGTGTGTGTGTGTGTGCGTGTGTGTGCGTGTATGTGTGTGTGTGTGTGTGGAGGGAGGGGGTTATCGGACAGGAAGAAAAGCTCTAACTTGGGGAAAACTCATTTGGCGCTGTTAATTGGTCAACAAGTACAAATCTCTAGTCTTTTTCAGACTTTTTTCTTGGGAGATATAAATGTATCGACATGGTATCAACAATTATTGCACACAGATGAATGGAGACGGTGAAGATAAGTCCCCTCCTTCGCCAGAAGACAAGAATTGGTTAAAGGTAAACCTGCAAGTATCATTCTTCACTCTGACATTTCATCCTTTGTCAAGGATGAAACATTATCATAACAATATTTTCAGTCGTCTATGTCTCTCCCCAGTTGAAGCCAGCTCTTCAACGTGGTGGAAGTTCTGCGTCTTTGCACAACAGCACCATGAGGAACACCATCTTTCAACTGATGATCCACACCTTAGACCCCCTGGGAGAAGGTGAGCCCCCCCAAAAAACAGCATTAATAGGTTATATTTTTTCATCATTTTTGTTTTTATTATGAGCGATTTTTTTGACATGCATTCGCTGTAAGAATGTGTGATATATAAGTTTATCACGTCTTGGTCATACAAGAAACCTATAAAAAAATAGCAGTAATATCGCAGCATTACAAAACCAGTGAAGTTGGCACGCTGTGTAAATCGTAACCAAAAACAGAATACAATGATTTGCAAATCTTTTTCAACTTATATTCAATTGAATAGACTGCAAAGACAAGATATTTAATGTTCGAATTGGAAAACTTTGTTATTTTTTGCAATTATTTGGATTTTGATGCCTGTAACATGTTTCAAAAAAGCTGGCACAAGTGGCAAAAAAGACTGAGAAAGTTGAGGAATGCTCATCAAACACTTATTTGGAACATCCCACAGGTGAACAGGCTAATCGGGAACATGTGGGTGCTTCCATGATTCGGTATAAAAGCAGCTTCCATGAAATGCTCAGTCATTCACCAACAAGAATGGGGTAAGGGGCACCACTTTGTGAACAAACGTGTGAGCAAATTGTCCAACAGTTTAAGAACAACATTTCTCAACCAGCTAGCTACTGCAAGGAATTTAGGGATTTCACAATCTACAGTCCATAATATCATTAAAATATTCAGAAAATCTGGAGCAGGGCTTAAAACCAACATTATTGAATTGAAACCGGACATCAGTGTGTAAAGGCTATCACCACATGGGCTCAGGAACACTTCAGAAAACCACTGTCAGTAACTACAGTTTGTTGCTACATCTGTAGGTGCAGGTTTTGGAGCAACATATGTTACCAACCAAGCAAGGTCTTTCTCATGAACGCCCCTGCTTATTTCAGCAAGACAATGCCAAGCCACATTCTGCATATGTTACACAGCGTGGCGTCATAGTAAAAGACTGCAGTTGCAACTGGCCTGCCTGTAGTCCAGACCTGTCTCCAATTGAAAATGTGTGGCGCATTATGAAGGCTTAAATACCACAAGGGAGACCCTGGACTGTTGAACAACTTAAGGTGTACATCAAGCAAGACTGGAAATTAATTCCACCTGAAAAGCTTCAAAAGTTGGTCTCCTCAGTTCCCAAATGTTTACTGAGTGTTGTTAAAAGGAAAGGCCATGCAACACAGTGGTAAAAATGCCCCTGTGACAACTTTTTTGCAATGTGTTGCTGCCATTAAATTCTAAATGAATGATTATTTGCAAAAAAAATAAGTTTCTCAGTTTGAACATCAAATATCTTGTCTTTGCTGTCGATTCAATTGAATATAGGTTGAAAAGGATTTAGAAATTATTTTATTCTGTTTTTATTCACGATTTACACGACGAGCCAACTTCATTGGTTTTGGTTTTTTTTTTTAAAAATGTAAAAAATTTTTTTTATTAATAAGCAATTGAATTCAGATAATTTAGATGCCACTGTATTTGATAATAAAACTATATATTTTTTATTTTGGTGTCTCTGTTGTATTGTTTGTGATGCTTGATAATATTCATTACATTGCATTTTTCTGTGTGTTGATGTTGATGGATAAATGATTGTGTCTTCTTAGTGAGTCAATCATTTCTCCATTCATGTGTGAAAAGATCTTATTTACACGGCAGAATGATTCATTTGCCCCACATTATGTTTTGTTTCATGCTGGCCTGGATATTTGTGCAGGGAAATTCAAGGACAAGGCCGAGAGTCTAAATAATGTTGTAAAACGGAAGACTGGCGACAAAATATCATCAAAAAGTGAAGGTAAGGTGCAAAATATGAAGTTAATCTTCGTTGTTTTTGTTCATTGAGGCTTCATTTTCACAATATGTTTATTTTTGTGACGTATCCTTGCATTTCCTTATACTGGGAAACTGTTGTTTGAACTGCATGAAAGAGATAACGTAGTGCAGTTGACCATCTAAACTACAAAATCCATACAATAATATTTATACATAAATAGCAACACTAAATTGGCCCTAGTGTGTGAATGTGAGTGTGAATGTTGTCTGTGTTGGCCCTGTGATGAGGTGGCGACTTGCAACTGGGATAGGCTCCAGCACCCCCACTACTCCTAATATATATATATATATATATATATATATATATATATATATATATATATATATATTATTGGCCCTGCGAGGTGGCGACTTGTCCAGGGTGTACGCCGCCTTCCGCCCGATTGTAGCTGAGATAGGCACCAACGCCCCCCGCGACCCCAAAGGGACAAGCGGTAGAAAATGGATGGGTGGATGTATAGTATGTGTATATATATGTATATATGAATGTGTACATACACACATGAGTGTGTATTTATGTATGTACATATGTGTATATATATATTTACATATATATATGTATGAATGTATATACGTGTATATATACAGTATATGTATATATGTGTATATATATATATACAGTATGTATATATGTATATATGTATATACATGTGTATATATACATATATATATATGTATATATACACATGTATATACATATATACTTATATGTATATAAGTATATATGTATATACATGTATATATATATATATATACTTATATACATATAAGTATATATGTATATACATGTGTATATATACATATATATGTATGTATACACATGTATATACATATATACATATATACATATATATATATATACATATATACATATATATACATATATACATATATATATATATATATATACATACGTACGTATGTATGTACTATGTATGACAGTATGTATGACATACTGTTTGATGTGATATATTGTGGTCTCCATAAACATTATACAGATGTTTTAAATAATATTGTGTTATTAGTTCATTCATAAATACTCTTTAAAATGTTCAAATATCAACGTTTGATATTAGCTTGGTAGACAATGCATAAATGGTCAACTTGCATTCATTGTATTTTAGGCATGGATGTTAAATAATAGGGCAGCACGGTGGCAGAGGTGTTAGTGTGTCTGCCTCACAATACGAAGGTCCTGAGTAGTCCTGAGTTCAATCCCTGGCTCGGGATCTTTCTGTGTGGAGTTTGCATGTCCTCCCCGTGACTGCGTGGGTTCCTTCCAGGTACTCGGCTTCCTCCCACCGCCAAAGACATGCACCTGGGGATAGGTTGATTGGCAACACTAAATTGGCCCTAGTGTGTGAATGTGAGTGTGAATGTTGTCTGTCTATCTGTGTTGGCCCTGTGATGATGTGGCGACTTGTCCAGGATGTACCCCGCCTTCCGCCCGAATGCAGCTTGGATAGGCTCCAGCACCCCCCACAACCCCAAAAGGGACAAGTAGTAGAAAATGGATGGATGGGATGTTAAATAATAATAAAGAGCCTCTGTGAATGATCCACTTTCTGGAGTTTTTCGTGTGTTTGTTATTGTAGATGAAGATGAAGATGAAGACGAAGATAAGAAGCAGGAGGAGAAAGAGGCTGAAGCTGCTCCAGAGAGCGAGAAGAAGGAGGCCCCAGAAGACAAGAAGGTATTCTCAGTCTCCAAGCATGTGATGCTGCATAACAAAAAGCCCAGAAGTCAGTCTTTGATTCCTTTATATGTAAGAGAAGCCAACATGCACACCTTCTTGCTCTTACCACACCTGCGTCCATTATTGCGTGGTGTCACAACATGGCAGGAGGACCAGCCTGCAGAAGAGGAAGAGTCTGGGGAGGACGGCGATGACGACGACAGCGATGAAGACAGCGATGATTCCAGTGACGATGAGAACGAGGATGAGCCTTTGTCTTTAGAGTGGCCTGAAACTCTACGTAAACAAATCACCTATCTCATCCTGCTGCCCATCGTCTTCCCTCTCTGGCTCACTGTTCCCGATGTCCGCAAACAGGTGACAAATGATACAGTGGGTCCGATCATCAAAAGATGTATTTCAGTTTGTTTTGTTGTTTTTGACAGAGTTCCAGGAATTATTTTGCGGCCACCTTCCTGGGCTCCATTCTGTGGATCGGCATCTTCTCCTACCTCATGGTGTGGTGGGCCCATCAGGTACAGTAGGTCGAGAAGACACTGCATTAGGTACACCATCCCATCACTAGCACATCTAATGAGGAGAAGTGTAATATTGCCTTATATGTAGGGGCGGCGTGGCTCGGTTGGTAGAGCAGCAGTGTGTGAATGTGTGTGTGAATGGGTGAATGTGGAAATAGTGTCAAAGAGCTTTGAGTACCTCGAAAGTAGAACAGCGCTATATGTTGAGAGGTCCGATAATGGCTTTTTTGCCGATATCCAATATTCCGATTTTGTCCCACTTTTGATTACCGATTGTGATATCAACCGATACCGATATATACAGTCGTGGCATTAACACATTATTATGCTTAATTTTTTTGTGATGCCCCGCTGGATGCAAGGTTTTACAAAATAAATCAACTCAAGTTATGGAAAAAAATGCCAACATGGCACTGCCATATTTATTATTAAAGTCACAAAGTACTGTTTTTTTTCAACATGCCTAAAAACAGCAGCTTGGAATTTGTGACATGCTCTCCCTGAGAAAGCATGAGGAAGTTGAGGTGGGCGGGGTTGGGGGGTCGGGGAATTGTGACGTGGGGGGTAGGGGGGTAGCGGGGGTGTATATTGTAGTGTCCCCGGAAGAGTTAGTGCTGCAAAGAGTTCTGGGTATTTGTTCTGTTGTGTTTATGTTGTGTTACGGTGTGGATGTTTTCCCAAAATGTGTTTGTCAGTCTTGTTTGGTGTGGGTTCACAGTGTGGCGCATATTTGTAACAGTGTTAAAGTTGTTTATACGGCCACCCTCAGTTTGACCTGTATGGCTGTTGACCTCGACTGCGGATGTTGTGGATAGGTGGAAGGAATACTTCGAAGACCTCCTCAATCCCACCAACACGTCTTCCTATGAGGAAGCAGTGCCTGGGGAATCTGTGGTGGACTCTCCTATTTCTGGGGCTGAGGTCGCTGAGGTAGTTAAAAAGCTCCTCGGTGGCAAGGCCCCAGGGGTGGATGAGATCCGCCCGGAGTTCCTTAAGGCTCTGGATACTGTGGGGCTGTCTTGGTTGACAAGACTTTGCAGCATCGCGTGGACATCGGGGGCGGTACCTCTGGATTGGCAGACCGGGGTGGTGGTTCCTCTCTTTAAGAAGGGGGACCGGAGGGTGTGTTCCAACTATCGTGGGATCACACTCCTCAGCCTTCCCGGTAAGGTTTATTCAGGTGTACTGGAGAGGAGGCTACGTCGGATAGTCGAACCTCGGATTCAGGAGGAACAGTGTGGTTTTCGTCCTGGTCGCGGAACTGTGGACCAGCTCTATACTCTCGGCAGGGTTCTTGAGGGTGCATGGGAGTTTGCCCAACCAGTCTATATGTGCTTTGTGGACTTGGAGAAGGCATTCGACCGTGTCCCTCGGGAACTCCTGTGGGGAGTGCTCTGAGAGTATGGGGTATCGGACTGTCTTATTGTGGCGGTCCGTTCCCTGTACGATCAGTGCCAGAGCTTGGTTCGCATTGCCGGCAGTAAGTCGAACACATTTCCAGTGAGGGTTGGACTCCGCCAAGGCTGTCCTTTGTCACCGATTCTGTTCATAACTTTTATGGACAGAATTTCTAGGCGCAGTCAAGGCGTTGAGGGGTTCCGGTTTGGTAACCGCAGGATTAGGTCTCTGCTTTTTGCAGATGATGTGGTCCTGATGGCTTCATCTGACCGGGATCTTCAGCTCTCGCTGGATCGGTTCGCAGCCGAGTGTGAAGCGACCGGAATGAGAATCAGCACCTCCAAGTCCGAGTCCATGGTTCTCGCCCGGAAAAGGGTGGAGTGCCATCTCCGGGTTGAGGAGGAGACCCTGCCCCAAGTGGAGGAGTTCAAGTACCTAGGACTCTTGTTCACGAGTGAGGGAAGAGTGGATCGTGAGATCGACAGGCGGATCGGTGCGGCGTCTTCAGTAATGCGGACGTTGTACCGATCCGTTGTGGTGAAGAAGGAGCTGAGCCGGAAGGCAAAGCTCTCAATTTACCGGTCGATCTGCGTTCCCATCCTCACCTATGGTCATGAGCTTTGGGTCATGACCGAAAGGATAAGATCACGGGTACAAGCGGCCAAAATGAGTTTCCTCCGCCGTGTGGCGGGGCTCTCCCTTAGAGATAGGGTGAGAAGCTCTGCCATCCGGGAGGAACTCAAAGTAAAGCCGCTGCTCCTCCACATCGAGAGGAGCCAGATGAGGTGGTTCGGGCATCTGGTCAGGATGCCACCCGAACGCCTCCCTAGGGAGGTGTTTAGGGCACGTCCAACTGGTAGGAGGCCACGGGGAAGACCCAGGACACGTTGGGAAGACTATGTCTCCCGGCTGGCCTGGGAACGCCTCGGGATCCCCCGGGAAGAGCTAGACGAAGTGGCTGGGGAGAGGGAAGTCTGGGTTTCCCTGCTTAGGCTGTTGCCCCCGCGACCCGACCTCGGATAAGCGGAAGATGATGGATGGATGGATGATGGGCTGTTGACCAAGTATGCCTTGCATTCACTTGTGTGTGAAAAGCCGTAGATATTGTGTGACTGGGCCGGCACGCCTTTAAGGTTTATTGGTGCTCTGTACTTCTCTCCGTGTACCACTCCGTACAGCAGCGTTTTAAAAAGTCATGAATTTTACTGTTTGAAACCGATACCGATAATTTCCGATATTACATTTTAAAGCATTTATCAGCCGATAATATCGGCGGTCCGATACTATCGGACATCTCTAGCTATATGAGTATAACCCATTTATATTGGTTAGGGCCAAACTTTTTCCACTGAGGGCCACACACTGAAAAATCTAAGGACTCGGAGGACATTTTGATATGTTTTGCTTTCAAAAGTAATAAAATAGGTAGATTTGAAAAAAAAAAACAACACATATTCAATGCAGTCAGTCGTCCATCGCCAAGTTTACAACTTTATTCTATTGCAAAACATTTTTCGTGAAAAAAAGCACAATCTACATATTTTTGGCATAAATTAAACATTTTCAGTCATAAAAAAATGCTAGATTAACTAAAATTCCTCAATACTACAATAGTATTGGCCACGAGATGAGACCAAACCAATAAGAACGCGCTGTTCAGTATTGTGGCCACTGATTGGCTCAGCCTCACCAGCATCTAGCCCCGCCTTTTTGAGTTTAAAGGTGACGATGTGGGTGTTATTTCATGTACAGAGGGCTCTAATAATGTTGACAGTTGTATTCAGAAAGTATTTTATGCTTCATCTATTAAAGTATTGGCTTTTTAATTAATAATTCCTATTATTCTATGTGTATTTGTTGTTATGTTAACAATTCAACATGTGCACTACATTACACTTGCTTGCTCTTTGATTTAGTGCTGTCAATCAATTAAAAAAAGAGTGATGTCTTTGTAATTAATCTCTTTTAATCTCACCTCAAAATGATGAAAAAAGCCCCAAACTTGAGGTATTTTCATTTAAATTCATCACAAAAAAGTGGCTTTATGAAGTCATCTATTATTTTCAACAGTCAAAGTAAAAAAAAACTTAGTTGAAATTCACATCACGTGTAATTTCATTAATCTAATAGTAAATGTTTTGATTTATATGATATTAATATATAAATAATTTGTTTATCTAACAATATGTGATGTTATATGAAGAATGAATACATACTGCTATACATACATTCTATATGTGACAAAGATTGTCTTCTAAAAAATGATATTTGACCTCTTAAGGCCCAAGTTGTTTGTTTACATGCTTTTTTTTATTTGTCTTTGCTATTTGCACTTATTGGACCCTAATTAGAATAAAAACTAAGAATCATCTTTTTATTTGATATTAGTCCATAAGTACACAAACGTGTACTTAATGTTTAATGACAATTCTTATCTTTACACTTTTTTTCCCCAAATTCCATTGTATGTTATATTCTTCTGACACCACCAGATGGCAGTATAAGTGTCCACATAAGCGGCCATAACTCAGTAGTGTACACAATTTGGAAATGAGAGCTAAATAAGAGCTTGTACTGGATCAGCTGAGACCCCTGGTGGCTCCTTCCCTGGATCTTCTACAGCAGGGGTCACCAACATTTTTTAAACCAAGAGCTACTTCTTGGGTACTGATTAATGCAAAGGGCTACCAGTTTGATACACACTTAAATAAATTGCCAGAAATAGCCAATTTGCTCAATTTACCTTTAACTCTATGTTATTAATAATAATTAATTATATTTATCTTTGTGGAAAAACTGATCATCTTAATGATTTCTCACAATAAATATATATAGAAACAGATAAATATCAATATGCAACACGTTATTTTTATATTTTCTCCAAGTGCACATTTTTCAAATTGAACATTTTCAAATGATCACTTCCAAGACAGTCTTGTGAAAGCACAATATCCCATTTTAACTAGCTAGCCACTAACATTTTTTAACAAATCTTACTTTGCACCATATTTGTACAAATAATACGTCATGTAAAATACAAAAGTCAACTCTCAAATCTTTAAATAAATAATGTCACACTTTGAACTGGACACCAAATCTGTTATCTGTTTCTTTGTCAGTTAGTGGGAAGCCTGGAATTGTTGTTAAGTAGTGTGTTGTACTCTGGCGTGTAACTTGACACTGCAACTCTGAGTGAGTCTTGCAGATGTGCATCAGTGAGGCGTGTTCTGTTTGTTCTTGATGAAGTTCATGTCAGAAAAGGCTGATTCACAAAGATAAGTTGAACCAAACAGGCTTGCAACCTTCATAGCTGCTGCGCATACACCACTGTACTTTTTTGTGTCAACAAGGTACCAAAAGTTTGGTGCAGCCTGGTGGGCTTTAAATTTTAAATTGTCAGGAAAGAGGAAGGAATTTAAAAGGTAAAAAGGTATATGTGTTTAAAACTCCTAAAATAATTTTTATAGATTTATTTTTTCTCAAAAATTGTCTTTCTGAAAGTTATAAGAAGCAAAGTAAAAAAATAAATGAATTTATTTGAACAAGTGCAGACCAAGTCTTTAAAATATTTTCTTGGATTTTCAAATTTTATTTGAGTTTTGTCTCTCTTAGAATTAAAAATGTCGAGCAAAGCGAGACAAGCTTGCTAGTAAATAAATACAATTTAAAAAATAGAGGCAGGTCACTGGTAAGTGCTGCTATTTGAGCTATTTTTTTAGAACAGGCCAGCGGGCTACTCATCTGGTCCTTACGGGCACCGTGTTGGTGACCCCTGCTCTACAGTTTGCATATCAGCCCCATGTAGGAGTGGATGATACTGTTATCTACCTGCTGCATCGTGCTCACTCTCACCTGGATGGTGGGAAGGCCACTGTGAGGATCATGCCCTTTGATTTCTCCAGTGCCTTTAACACCATTCAGCCAATTCTGATGAGTGACAAGTTCATCCATTGTCTCCTGGATCACTGATTACTTGTCTGACAGGCCCCAGTTTGTGCGACTGGGGAGCTCCCTGTCAGATACTGTGGTCAGTGGTGTAGGTGCTCCACAGGGGACTGTCCTGTCTCCTTTCCTGTTCACCCTGTACACTTCCAGTACAGTTCCAGGTTCTACCACCTGCAGAAATATTCTGACGACTCTGCTGTGGTCGGGTGTGTCAGAGAAGGAAAGGAATTGGAGTACAGGACACTGATCGCTGACTTTGTGGAGTGGTCTCAGGCGAACCATCTGGTCCTTAACGTGGACAAGACCAAGGAGCTTGTCATCGACTTCAGGAAGAGTATGACCATCAAGATTCAGGGTTGGGAGGTGGCAGTGGTGGGGAGCAGAGGTGGGTAGAGTAGCCAGAAATTGTACTCAAGTAAGAGTACTGTTACTTTAGAGATTTATAACTCAAGTAGAAATAAGGAGTAGTCACCCAAATATTTACTTGAGTAAAAGTAAAAAGTATGCTGTGAAAAAACTACTCAAATACTGAGTAACTGATGAGTAACCTGTTTGTTTAATGATTACGGAAACAAATAATGCACAAAAACATAAAAATAGCAACGAGCAAATTCAGAGCCAGGAATATCTCTTAAGCAACTAAAACAGTAATATATATTAAATAATAGTACATTAAAATAAAAAAAAATTAAGGCAAATTGAACCACAATAACTTAACAGCACCATAGGCTCAGTAGGCATTCAATGATTGATTGATTGATTGAAACTTGTACTAGTAGATTGCACAGTACAGTACATATTCTGTACAATTGACCACTAAATGGTAACACCCCAATAAGTTTTTCAATGTTAATCAATTACTTAATAAATGACCAAGTCGAGGTGATCTACCTCATATATACATACACACACGTCATATATATATATATATATATATATATATATATATATATATATATATATATATATATATATATATATATATATATACATACATTTATATAGACAGTATATAATTTACATTTATTTATTTTGCTAATGTATGTTAAAGTTGTTTTGATGAATATACATGCATGTTTAACATATAGATTCCTATCTTTCATGAAGACAAGAATATAAGTTGGTGTATTACCTGATTCTGATGACTTGCATTGTAGTTTTGATAACGTCCACGTTTTCAAATGGAGAAGAGAAAAAAAGTTCCTCCTTTCCGTCTAATACCACATGAAACTCGTTGTTTTTTAACATCTTATTTGTCCAGCTTCCATATTCGTTTTTATACACTTTACAAGAAATACATTGGCGGCAAACTCAGTATCTTGCTAGCTTATTTGCACTGTCTTTCGGAGACTCTTATTTTGTTAACGCAGGCGCGATGGAGCGGCACTTTTATTGTGAAGACAGGAACTGTGCGATCAGTCTTTAAGCTTTTGACGTGAAGTACGGTTGAAATAAAAAGTGTCTTTTTTCATTTGCACTTTTGATTGATTGATTGAAACTTTTATTAGTAGATTGCACAGTATAGTGCATATTCCGTACAATTGACCACTAAATGGTAACACCCCAATAAGTTTTTCAACTTGCTTAAGTCGGGTTTCACGTGTGACGGTCATGTGACTGCCTGGCTCTGTTTGATTGGTCCAACGTCACCAGTTACTGCATGTGATTGGTGAAACGCAGTAATGCGTAGATCCTATGTTGGAAAACCAAAACAAACATTAATAGATCGATTAAAAAAAGTAGCGAGTAGCGAGCTGAATGTAGATAAATGGAGCGGAGTAAAAGTAGCGCTCAATCCATCCATCCATTTTCTACCGCTTATTCCCTTTCGGGGTCGCTGGCGCCTATCTCAGCTACAATCGGGCGGAAGGCGGGGTACACCCTGGACAAGTCGCCACCTCATCGCAGGGCCAACACAGATAGACAGACAACATTCACACTCACACACTAGGGCCAATTTAGTGTTGCCAATCAACCTATCCCCAGGTGCATGTCTTTGGAAGTGGGAGGAAGCCGGAGTACCCGGAGGGAACCCACGCAGTCACGGGGAGAACATGCAAACTCCACACAGAAAGATCCCGAGCCTGGATTTGAACCCAGGACTGCAGGACCTTCGTATTGTGAGGCAGACGCACTAACCCCTCTCCCACAGTGAAGCCCAAAAGTAGCGTTCCTTCTCTATAAATATACTCAAGTAAAAGTAAAAGTATTTTGCATAAAAACGACTCTAGAAGTACAATTTATCCCAAAAGTTACTCAAGTAGATGTAACGGAGTAAATGTAGCGCGTTACTACCCACCTCTGCCTGGGAGTTCATTTGAGTAGCAGACTGGACTGGAAGGACAACTGCTATGCTGTTTTCAAGAAGGGAATGAGCAGAATCTTTTTCCAGAGTAAGCTTAGATCCTTTAATGTGTGCAGCAAGCTGTTGGAGATCTTTTATCAGTCTGTTGTGGCCAGTGCCCTGCACTTCGCAGTGGTTTGTTGGGGGAGCAGCACCACCAAAAGGGACTCAAACCGGATCGATAAACTGATCCGGAAAGCCGGCCAAACCATTGGCTCGCAGTTGGAGGCGTTTGTGTCAGTGAGGGACAGGAGGACACTGAACAAACTGCTGGCCATCATGGACAATCCTGCCCACCCACTCCACCAGACAATTGTGGGACAGCGTAGTTCATACTCCAACAGGCTCTTTCAGCTTCCTTCCCGCACTGTGTGATTCAAGAATTCCTTCATTCCGCACTCCATCCAGCTGTATAATCACTCTCCATACAGCAATAGATAATATCCGTCTATTACCTGACACCTTCTATGTCAGCTACCTCTCTTTGTTTTTAATGTCTATATTCTATTTTCTGCTGGATTTACTCTCTTTTTTATGCTGGGGCTGCCACATATACTGTAATATTGTACATGGTAATTGGTATATATTGTATATATGTTATAGACATAATATATCTGTATATATAATATACTGTACACATATTAAGTATATATTGTATATATTCGCAGATATGTTATATTTATATTGCTATATCTAGTCTATTTATACCTGCAATTTCCTTTCCATCCTTACACTTTCCATCATTGTAACTGAGCTACTGTGTTGAACAATTTCCCTTGTGGATCTTTAAGTTTGTCTAAGTCTAAGTCTAAGTCTCTGAAAGGTGCTGTCCCCGCATGTGGCAACTAAGCCTTCAGAGGTGTTAATACCTAATGCAGCTGAGATAGGCTTCAGCATCCCCCGCTACCCTGAAAGGGACAAGCGGTTGAAAATGGATGGATGGATGAATAGTTCTGTTTTCTTGATTTTTTTTGTGATAGCACCAGAGAGGAACAGTGTGACGATAACCACACAACCAACAGTGTGAGAATGTAACCGTTTAAAGCAAAGTTGGGCAAACACTTTGACTCAGGGGCCACATTGTGAGAAAAAAAATGTGTCTGTGGGGCCAAAATGTATGTGTGTATGAATGATATATACACGTTTAGCTGTAAAAATCTGCTGTACAGTATGTGTGTTAAGGTCCCTTTTTTCCAGGAACACTAATACTAACAGTCACAATGTCCAATAGTTTTGAAAATTTCATGACAGCTAGACCACCTCAAAAAAAGGAATGGAATTTTAATTTTTTTTTTACTGAATGGGACATTCAAAATGTACATGAAAATGAAGAAAATGGGATTTACAATATTAACTATGAACAATAAAACACTGAATATTGCAAACATATGAGAGGCCTACTGAAATGAGATTTTCTTATTTAAACGGGGATAGCAGGTCCATTCATTGTGTCATACTTGATCATTTCGCGATATTGCCATATTTTTGCTGAAAGGATTTAGTAGAGAACATCGAAGATAAAGTTCGCAACTTTTGGTCGCTAATAAAAAAGCCTCGCCTGTACTGGAAGTAGCAGACGATGTGCGCGTGATGTCACGGGTTATGGAGCTCCTCACATCCTCAGATTGTTTACAATCATGGCCACCAGCAGCGAGAGCGATTCGGACTGAGAAAGTGACAATTTCCCCATTAATTAGAGCGAGGATGAAAGATTCGTGGATGAGGATAATGAGAGTGAAGGACAAGAAAAAAAAAAAAGACAGGGCAGTGGGAGCGATTCAGATGTTATACACACATTTACTAGGATAATTCTGGAAAATCCCTTATCTGCTTATTGTGTTACTAGTGATGTAGTGAGATTATAATGTTGTACCTGAAAGTCGGAGGGGTGTGGTGACCGCCAGTGTCTCTGAGGGAAGCCACGTCTCTCGACGAGGCGAAGCGAAGGCAGCCATTGGGGCTGAGCTTCCCCCCCCCCCCCTCGACGGTGGAAGCATCCCACGTTCAGGGGTGGCTGGTCGGAGGAGGCAAGAGAGTCCGCAGCTGCCTCTTTGACAGGTGCACGAGAAATGACGCAAGCTCCGCTCATGTCTACAGTAAGAGCCGACTTATTACCACAATATTCTCACCGAAACCTGCCGGCTGACATGTGGTAGGGAACCATGTTCGCTTGACCGCTCTGTTCTTCACCTTCGGGAATGTAAACAAGGAAACACCGGCTGTTTTTGTGTTGCTAAAGGCAGCCGCAATACACCGCTTCCCACCTACATCTTTCTTCTTTGACGTCTCCATTATTAATTGAACAAATTGCAAAAGATTCAGCAACACAGATGTCCAGAATACTGTGTAATTATGCGATTAAAGCAGACGACTTATAGCTAGGATCGGGCACGCGTCATCATACCGACGTTTTCAACAGGATACTTCGCATGAAATTTCAAATTGCAATTTAGTAAACTAAAAAGGCCGTGTTGGCATTTGTTGCAATGTTAATATTTCATCATTGTTATATAAACTATCAGACTGCGTGGTCGGTAGTAGTGGGTTTCAGTAAGCCTTGAACATCGCTCCTCTTTTACTTCTCAGTAAACGTCGCTCCTCGATAGACATCTTTTACAATCAAGCAAAACAAAACAAAATTTTAACAACCGCACAATATGAATGCAAAGTGTAATAAACACCTACAATATGATATATTATTACTCTTATATACAGGAATTTGTTGTAAAAATCTGCTTCCGCATCTGTTCCTGACATAGATGTTTCGGGCTGGCTGCTCTAAAAACAAACCCCGCCCACTCTTGCTTTGTTCCTGGTCTGAGCTGCTGTGACGTGGATTACCGTAATAACTCGTATACACTCAAAAGAGCAGATTTCACACATTGAAACACTTTCTATAGTTCAAGATTTACGGTAATTTATAAACAGCACTGCACATCATAATGGCGGCTACAGTTTTCATGTTAAAGGTCTAAAAAAAATTAGTAGAATGTCTGGCGGGCAGGATTGAAAATCCTAATGGGCCGCATGTGGCCCATTAATGTAGCTGTACTTTGCCCAGGTCTGGTTTAAGGCCTCCCCTACTCTGAAAAAAAAAAAATAAAAAAATAAAAAAATAAAAAAAAATTCTGAAGTATACTTGGGGAGTTTCCTGCTCACTACAGTTTAGTCCTCCTCTCTGAGCTGCCACCTTACCGTGGTAGAGGAGTTTGCGTGTCCCAATGATCCTAGGAGCTATGTTGTCTGGGGGCTTTATGCCCCCTGGTAGGGTCTCCCAAGGCAAACTGGTCCTAGGTGAGGGACCAGACAAAGAGCAGCTCGAAAACCTCTATGAAAAGTAAAAACAAAGGACCCAGATTTCCCTCGCCCGGACGCGGGTCACCGGGGCCCCCCTCTGGAGCCAGGCCCGGAGGTGGGGCACGATGGCGAGCGCCTGGTGGCCGGGCCTGTACCCATGGGGCCCGGCCGGGCACAGCCCGAAGAGGCAACGTGGGTCCCCCCTCCAATGGGCTCACCACCCATAGCAGGGGGCATAGAGGTCGGGTGCAATGTGAGCTGGGTGGCGGCCGAAGGCAGGGCACTTGGCGGTCCGATCCTCGGCTACATAAGCTAGCTCTTGGGACGTGGAACGTCACCTCACTGGGGGGAAAGGAGCCTGAGCTAGTGCACGAAGTAGAGAAATTCCGGCTGGATGTAGTCGGACTCACTTCGACGCACAGCAAGGGCTCTGGAACCACTTCTCTTGAAAGGGGCTGGACTCTCTTTCACTCTGGCGTGGCCGGCAGTGAGAGGCGACGGGCTGGGGTGGCAATTCTGGTTGCCCCCGGCTTAAAGCCTGCACGTTGGAGTTCAACCCAGTGGACGAAAGGGTAGCCTCCCTCCGCCTTCGGGTGGGGGGACGGGTCCTGACTGTTGTTTGTGCTTACGCACCAAACAACAGTTCAGAGTACCCACCCTTTTTGGGTACACTCGAGGGAGTACTGGAGAGTGCTCCCCCGGGTGATTCCCTTGTCCTACTGGGGGACTTCAACGCTCATGTTGGTAACGACAGTGAAACCTGGAGAGGCGTGATTGGGAAGAATGGTCGCCCGGATCTGAACCCGAGTGGTGTTTTGTTATTGGACTTCTGTGCTCGTCACAGTTTGTCCATAACAAACACCATGTTCAAACATAAGGGTGTCCATATGTGCACTTGGCACCAGGACACCCTAGGCCGCAGTTCCATGATCGACTTTGTTGTTATGTCATCGGATTTGCGGCCTCATGTTTTGGACACTCGGGTAAAGAGAGGGGCGGAGCTTTCTACCGATCACCACCTGGTGGTGAGTTGGCTGCGATGGTGGGGGAGCAGCTTCGGCGGTCACAGAGGCAAAAACTCGGACATGGGAAGAGTTTGGGGAAGCCATGGAAAATGACTTCCGGATGGCTTCAAAGCGATTCTGGACCACCATCCGCCGCCTCAGGAAGGGGAAGCAGTGCACTATCAACACCGTGTATGGTGCGGATGGTGTTCTGCTGACCTCAACTGCGGATGTTGTGGATAGGTGGAAGGAATACTTTGAAGACCTCCTCAATCCCACCAACACAGTCTTCCTATGAGGAAGCAGTGCCTGGGGAATCTGTGGTGGACTCTCCTATTTCTGGGGCTGAGGTTGCTGAGGTAGTTAAAAAGCTCCTTGGTGGCAAGGCCCCAGGGGTGGATGAGATCCGCCCGGAGTTCCTTAAGACTCTGGATGCTGTGGGGCTGTCTTGGTTGACAAGACTCTGCAGCATCGCGTGGACATCGGGGGCGGTACCTCTGGATTGGCAGACCGGGGTGGTGGTCCCTCTCTTTATGAAGGGGGACCGGAGGGTGTGTTCCAACTATCGTGGGATCACACTCCTCAGCCTTCCCGGTAAGGTTTATTCAGGTGTACTGGAGAGGAGGCTACGCCGGATAGTTGAACCTCGGATTCAGGAGGAACAGTGTGGTTTTCGTCCTGGTCGTGGAACTGTGGACCAGCTCCATACTCTCGGCAGGGTTCTTGAGGGTGCATGGGAGTTTGCCCAACCAGTCTACATGTGCTTTGTGGACTTGGAGAAGGCATTCGACCGTGTCCCTCGGGAAGTCCTGTGGGGAGTGCTCAGAGAGTATGGGGTATCGGACTGTCTTATTATGGCAGTCCGATCCCTGTACGATCAGTGTCAGAGCTTGGTCCGCATTGCTGGCAGTAAGTCGGACACGTTTCCAGTGAGGGTTGGACTCCGCCAAGGTTGCCCTTTGTCACCGATCCTGTTCATAACTTTTATGGACAGAATTTCTAGGCGCAGTCATGGCATTGAGGGGTTCCGGTTTGGTGGCTGCGGGATTAGGTCTCTGCTTTTTGCAGACGATGTGGTCCTGATGGCTTCATCTGGCCGGGATCTTCAGCTCTCACTGGATCGGTTCGCAGCCGAGTGTGAAGCGGCCGGAATGAGAATCAGCACCTCCAAATCCGAGTCCATGGTTCTCTCCCGGAAAAGGGTGGAGTGCCATCTCCGGGTTGGGGAGGAGACCCTGCCCCAAGTGGAGGAGTTCAAGTACCTAGGAGTCTTGTTCACGAGTGGGGGAAGAGTGGATCGTGAGATCGACAGGCGGATCGGTGCGGCGTCTTCAGTAATGCGGACGTTGTACCGATCTGTTGTGGTGAAGAAGGAGCTGAGCCGGAAGGCAAAGCTCTCAATTTACCGGTCGATCTACGTTCCCATCCTCACCTATGGTCATGAGCTTTGGGTCATGACCGAAAGGATAAGATCACGGGTACAAGCGGCCGAAATGAGTTTCCTCCGCCGTGTGGCGGGGCTCTCCCTTAGAGATAGGGTGAGAAGCTCTGTCATCCGGGAGGAACTCAAAGTAAAGCCGCTGCTCCTTCACATCGAGAGGAGCCAGATGAGGTGGTTCGGGCATCTGGTCAGGATGCCACCCGAACGCCTCCCGAGGGAGGTGTTTAGGGCACGTCCAACCGGTAGGAGGCCACGGGGAAGACCCAGGACACGTTGGGAAGACTATGTCTCCCGGCTGGCCTGGGAACGCCTCGGGATCCCCCTGGAAGAGCTAGAAGAAGTGGCTGGGGAGAGGGAAGTCTGGGCTTCCCTGCTTAGGCTGCTGCCCCCGCGACCCGACCTCGGATAAGCGGAAGAAGATGGATGGATGGATACAGTTTAGTCTCTAACTGTAGGAACTGAAATTCAACGTATTTTGCCTTTTAACTAAAGTTAACTTAACAGGTTGGAAAACTTTTTTCTTAAGCGACGCCCCAGGGGAACCATACCTCTGACTAAAAAAAAAAAAATCCTCAAAAACCAGCTCTTCACTGTCAGCGGTAGCTATACAATTCCGCCAAGTGGCTCTGGACTTGGACATTTACAGTCGTGGTCAAAAGTTTACATACACTTGTAAAGAACATAATGTCCTGGTTGTCTTGAGTTTCCAATAATTTCTACAACTATTATTTTTTTTGTGTTAGAGTGATTGGAACACATACTTGTTGGTCACATTCATGAAGTTTGGTTCTTTTATGAATTTATAATGGGCCTGTTGAAAATGTGACCAAATGTGCTGGGTCAAAAGTATACATACAGCAATGTTAATATTTGGTTACAGGTCCCTTGGCAAGTTTCACTGCAATAAGGTGCTTTTGTTAGCCATCCACAAGCTTCTGGTTGAATTTCTGACCACTCATCTTGAAAAAAAATGGTGCAGTTCAGCTAAAAGTGTTGGTTTTCTGACTTGTTTCTTCAGCATTGTCCACACATTTAGCAGGACTTTGGGAAGGCCATTCTAAAAACCTTAATTCTAGCCATTCCTTTACCACTCTTGACGGCTTTTTGGGGTCATTGTCCTGTTGGAACACCCAACTGCGCCCAAGACCCAACCTGATGATTTTAGGTTGTCCTGCAGAATTTGGAGGTAATCCTCCTTCTTCATTGTCCCATTTACTCTCTGTAATGCACCAGTTCCATTGGCAGCAAAACAGGCCCAGAGCATAATACCACCACCATCATGCTTGACTGTAGGGATGGTGTTCCTGGGATTAAAGGCCTCACCTTTTCTCCCCCAAACATATTGCTGGGTATTGTGGCCAAACAGCGCAATTTTTCTTTCGTCTGACATCACATGGACAAAGTTAAGACCTTCGGGAGGAAAAGTTCGGTGGTCAGATGAAACAAAAATTGATTTGTAGAAATGATTGGAAACTCAAGACATCCATGACATTATGTTCTTTACACGTGTATGTGATGAACAAACATGCTGGCTAAGTGTTGGAAATCAATCAGCTGCAAAATTCACGCAGCTGAATTCTTGTTTTTTTGTAGGTGGGTGAGACCATAGGCATCTCCGAGGAGATTATGGGCTTGACTATACTGGCTGCAGGGACGTCCATCCCTGACCTCATCACCAGTGTGATCGTGGCCCGTAAAGGCCTTGGCGACATGGCCGTGTCCAGCTCTGTGGGCAGTAACATCTTCGACATCACTGTGGGGTGAGCGCTACCAACACACCTTTCTGTCTTTTGTTGTGCTTTTCATGGCTTCTAATTAATGGACAAATTGAGTTAATTGTGACTAAATTGGAAATTTCAAATGTGAGTTAGTTTGTCCTGGACTGCTAGGTGACAATTAAATAGCAAGAGGGGTCTCACACAGGGCGCCATTGAAGCTACTGCCAAGATCTTACCTATCAATAGAGACCGAGAGTCATTTATCAAACTTTAAAATCTTTATCTTCCCGCCTCTTGAAAGTCTGCCGGTGCCGTGGCTCATCTACTCGGCCATCCACGGTTTGGTCCCGGTGGCCGTCAGTAGCAACGGGCTCTTCTGCGCCATCGTGCTGCTCTTCCTCATGCTCCTCTTCGTCATCGTCTCCATCGCGTGCTGCAAGTGGAAGATGAACAAGGCTCTGGGCTTCACCATGTTCCTGCTCTACTTCATCTTCCTGGTGCTCAGCGTCATGCTGGAGGACCGCATCATCATCTGTCCTGTTTCCATCTGAAGGGGGACACCACACTAATAACATAAAATCATGCATTGTCATATTTTGGTATCGATAGCCACTTTTTGTTGGCTTGTAAAATGTGATTTTCCAATCCAACAAAATACAAAGTCCAAATGATAAAGGCACTTGTAACATTTCTTTCAACATCTCTTCACGATGAAACAAATGAAGCTCTTCATTCAAGATTCTTTTGACAAGCTGAAAGAAAACACTGATGAGAGCCAATCTCTGGTGGATATTAAAAGCACAACGCAAAAATAAAACAGGACCCAATAGAGTCAGTCAATTACATTGGGATTGAAATGTAACACTGAACAAAGAGAAAGCGATAAAGTGCATCTTTGGTTCAAAAAAACACTGAAAAGAAATGTTACGGACTTATGAATATAGGAGTGTCTCAACTTTGACAAACAACTGCTGCATACATGACAGATGAATGGTCGCTGTTGTTTTGAACTTCAGTGTAGAATTAAAATTCCATGCAAATCTGATCATAGAACACTCATCCATTTTCTACCGCTTATTCCTTCTGGGTTGGCGGGGGGCGCTGGAGCCTATCTCAGCTACAATCGGGCGGAAGGCGGGGTACACCCTGGACAAGTCGCCACCTCATTGCAGGGCCAACACAGATAGACAGAGAACATTCACACTCACATTGTGTTTATTTAGAAAATAAAACAAATAACATAACCATTTTATTTTTATGCAATTTCATATAAATAGGTGTTCATCTTAACAAATGATGAATCACAAACAGTTACAATTGACATAGAAAGTGATGTTTTGGTCACAAGTGAAGGCTAATAATGTACATGCTATGAAACAATGTATATTCAAAGCAAGCACACGACTTTGTTCCTTGGTTCAAACTGCATCAAACTACAACTTTTCACTTTTGGATCAGTGTGGAGTCAGGGCAGGGCAGGGCAGGGCAGCGCTGTTTAGTTTTAAACCTGAAACCTCGCACATAACATTGTACTTTGTGCAAGCAGACCTGTTTTACCGTCACTTTTGCAATTAAATCTACAAAACACATCAAATGATGTACACATTTACATACCCAGTAGTGTTACAATATCATCAGAAGAATATAGTCATATATTTTCTATGTATTTTGATTGTACTGTACTAAGGACAACTGTCCTCGGTGGTCCCTTACAACACATTACATAACAAATCTCACATTTAAAAATTATATAGCGTTAAAACAAATCACATTAAAATCTCCCTTGTGGGTTCTTTTGGTACATTGTAAAAAAAAAAAAAATCATACATGAATAAACATTGTGCACATCGATGACTTGAGTGTTCCCTTTCTAATGACCATTACGATCTACTTCAGGGGTCCCAAAACTACAGCCTTGTTCACAAGTCCCAAGTTGATAATTGACAACATTAAGTTTGAATAATTGCTAATCTGATGCCGTGTAACAGATGATTCTTATATTGTTAGTCATTGACCGTGAGCATCGCACTGTTTTTGAAGTGCACAAAACCAACATGGGTACCAATTTTAACCAACCTTTCCCATCCATGGATCAAATAATGAAAAACCAACGCAGGAAGTTAATACATGTGATACAAAACCCACAACCTGCCCACTGAACTATGTGAACATTATAAAATATATACATAATGCAGAGGATTCTGGGAAATATTGTTTATTTTCAGACCGGGCCAACGCTAAAGATATATACACCTCTAATATATATATATATATATATATATATATATATATATATATATATATATATGTATATATATACACACACATACATATAGGGCTGGGCGATATTGGCTTTTATTAATATTGCGATATTTTTATGCCATATTGCAATATACGATATATATTACGATATTTTGCCTTGGCCTTGAATGAACACTTGATGCATATAATCACAGCAGTATGATGGTTCTATGTGTCTACATTAAAACATTTTTGTTCATACTGCATTAATGTATGCTGCTTTTAAACTTTCATGCAGAGAGGGAAATCACAACTAAGTCAATTGACCAAAACTGTATTTATTAAATACTCTTCATTCTCTCACGGGTGACTTTTTAAATGAAAGAACAAATTAATAGTGTTGCTACCTTTTTGTCGTAACA